>NC_056473.1:18286833-18385887 GCF_008729295.1 Plectropomus leopardus | reverse complement strand
TATCTGATGTCTTTCTTTCCTTCTCTTCCTCTTTTGTCTTCACATATCACTATTTTTTTCTCCCTCCTATTTGTGCCTTATCAGTCACGTAGTTAATTATTGGACAACACACAAAGTACTTCACCACCATGAAGTAGTAATGTTAAGTCAGTAAATGAGGAGGAGCATGTTGCAAAGGTCACTTTTCTCACAGGGGTAGCAGACACAGACACAGACACAGACACAGACACAGACACACACACACACACACACACACACAAAGGCCAAAAAGTAAGAAAAAAATCTGTTGTAATATTACTACATAAAGAAAAGAACGTGGGGTTAGAAAATGGTTAAAAAAGCATTACACCATGAAGTACTATAAATGAGTCTTGTAGATTGATGACTGATTCACATATCTCTCTCTATCCTAGGAATAAGACCGATATAAGATTTGAATGTCTCTTTAAGGTTGTACTTTGGCGCAGAAGTGATTTAAGTGCTAACATTAACATATGCTAACACTAGCGACAAAAAAATTAATACTATCATATGTCATCAGAAATATGACCAAAAAAAGTCATACTAGAGTATGTTGTCAGAAACATGACAAAAAAGTTATACTATAGTAAGTCATCCAAAATATGACAAAAAACTCATATTATAGCATGTCGAGACACATAGTATACTAAGATGAAAAAACAGCCAAAAACATAATATAGAATGTCTAGAAAATGGCTAAAAATAACATAGCATACTATAGTCGAGACACGTCATAGTATATATTGTTGTTGGTTTTTTTTTGATACTTTATCAAGCACATGCTGAATTATTTTAATTTCCGTTTGGACCAAAGTGGAGGAAGGACTGGCTGACAGACTGATATGATCATTTTGGGAGCCGAAAAACCCTCAGTCAGAAGCAGTTTGATGTCAAAGTAAAATCATTCATCATGCAACAGTTATGAACATGCTTTTTTTAGCTTGAACATTGCTGGCTATGGTAAAAGGTTTTATTTGTTATGCTTTAAGCAAAATCTATCTCAGTGCTACTAGAGAAATGCTGCCAAATTGAAAAATATTTTACGCTCCAAAGAATTCAGATATTTTACAGAGGAGCTTCCAGTCAGTAAGCGTCCCAGTCAACAGGCTGTGGTGGAAAGATCCATGTGTGTATACTGTACATTCACAGTCACCTGTGCAGTCACACTGTGGGAAGCTGCATAAGAATTACATTCCCTGCAGAAGGTATACAAGGAGAAGTGACGGGTTTAACATTAGAGTGTGTGCTGTTTTGCACAGATTGTAAAGTTGTCTGAAGCTAATTAGTGATTAATAATTTGAGACAGTAAATAAGGTTTAAAATATGAGCACTAAGCAGTCAACCAGTGCATCATTTTTTTCTAAAAGTCTAAATTTGTGCTGGGGTTTTGATTCTGATCAGTTTCTTGCTGATCTGATCTTTTTTTTTGTTTGTTTTGTTTGTTTGTTTTTGATGAATTTGTGCATTTTTGTTCAAAAAACACTGTTTTTAGAGTCATGTCAACATGATTTTATTTGGTCAGTTTGTTCAGTTACCTAATAAAAACTAGTGTCTGTAAAAATATATAATATTGATTCAATAAGACACATAATTAAGAACAATATACAGAGAATGTTCTAATAACGAGCATATTAATGCAGACTAAAACTACACTAAGTCGTTTTCCAGCACAAGCAAAGTATGCAGAAGATTATTAATATATGAAGTTTAGAAAAATGTATATTCAAATGTATATATTCACTTTCCCTATTTGTGGCAGCGAAGAAGCCAGCTGATGTGCATAGTTTACGATCCTGCAGTTGATATCAAAGAGGTTATATTACATAGGCATACAAAGCATTACACAAATTATATAAATACACTAAGTACACAAGAAGTGGTTAATACAAGTTGCCTGTATAAAATATAAATATTAGGTCTGCTTATTTCAAACGGTTCACATTAAAAATTACATTATCAATGGACCATCAGATATGTTGCCATGTCCAAGCTCTTTGTCGCCACATTTATGACATAATATTAACAGTTTTCGACTTTAGATTATAACACAATGGAAAAAAAATCAAAGCTGATTCCAGCTCAGTATATGTGACAAAGGACAGTTTTTCTGTTGTCAAGGCTCAGTCAGGCTGGTCCAGCTCTGCAGCATTACTGGTCCAGATCATTGCTGTCGCGGCTGAGGGGCCGATAGTGGCGCTGGCAAAACTCCCTAATCCGACCACAAGCCTCAACCATCATTTCCTCTGGCACTGTCACCACAATGCGAAAGAAGTTCGGATACTCAAAGGCCTGGGAGAGGACAGAGTATGGATACACTCAGGCACTGAGGTGATCACACGTTTTTCAATTTTATCCAAAAGTGTGTGGACAGAATAGATGAATGATAAGAAGGGATAAATAAAAATGTCTCACTGTGGCAGGCAGACAGAAGACAGACTGCTCGGTCACCAGCCGTTCAGTGAACTCCACATCATCCTTAAAATCTGGAAAGTGATCCATATCAATCCCCACCTGGAATAACGTGCGCCCACACACATTTCCACTTTTAGGAACCTCGAATTCATATTCAAAACAAAATACAATACAATACTGCACCATGATGATCCACATGCATGGACACGTGAGGTTAGAATTTGAAATGAATTATTGTAAAATATTTATAATGTAAAATGTTACACTGCCCATTAAGTTTGCCTCATATAGTAAATTTTAAGATAATTTTCTTCCTTCTGTTAAATTACTGTAGCATCATAATATTCAGGACACATGCATCACCTAAAGGGGAAAATAATTACCAAAGACTTTCTCAAAATGAGAGCTGTGACTGAAGTTCAAATAAAGCTACACATACATATTAGGGCTGTCAAACTATCAATAATCAAAACTGTGATTATCGCATAATTTTCATAGCTAATCGAGAAGCTAGCATGACATGTATGGTACCATTGGATCTTCTAGTTTCATGTCATCCCAGTATCACCACTAACGATTAACCATTAATTTTAAAAAATCAACACGTTAACTACAGACTTTAATTGCATCACAGTCAACACACTCAGTACTGACCATGAGGTACATGGCTCCTGAAGGCATGACGGGGTTCAGGCCAGGGACGGTGCTCAGCTCACTGAAACAAATCTCAGAGTTGGTCTGAGGAAGAAAAAGACAAACCATTTCATTTACATATTATGATGATTACCTTAACTCAGAATAAAATACATAAAACAAGTACAAATGTATAAAAAGAAAACATAGGATAGTAGAAGAGATCTGAAGACATTTCATGAAATAGAGGACATTAAATAGTTTGCTCACATGAATTTGAACAGAGTATGACAATACAGTCTTTCAGAAAAACATGAATTGGACAAGACTATTAACGGAGCCTATGTGGTGGTGGTAGACACAAAATATGTTTAAACTCTGTGCTGGCAACAGGAAAACAATGCCAGTGTAAAGCCTGTTACAATCCTTTGCAGGAGGCTAGGTTTGGGGAGAGGAAAATACATGGTTATATTTACGAGAAAATATTGGTTTCAGTTAAAATAACTGTATCAGATGTTGGTCATGTAAACTTACGTACTTTGTATAGTAACATAAAGGTACTTAGTTGTGTAAAGTACTTTGTGTAATGATGTAAAGTCTGGTAGCTATGTTGAATTTCAGTTCGACAAGGGACACAAACAGCGGCCTCCTGGTTGAAAGTCCATGTTTGTTTGACTCATCCACCACCACCCCCACAAACCAAACCCACTCAGACCTTCTCACTCTTAATACATAATTTCTGTTCCCACCACGTCAAAATATACTTACTGACTTTACATTGGCATTGTTTTTGTTTTGCCAGCACATAATTTTAACACATTTTGTTGAAACCACAACATAATGTGTTGATAAGAGTTTGTTTCCATTTCAGGAGACCCGCCTAGTTATGAGTAATATCTATTATTTCAGCCTAAAATTGCATATGCTGGTTTTCATATTTGTCCATAACAAATATATTTGCACATTTTAGTATGTGAAAATATAATAAAAATTGTAAAGTCAGCCACCAGCTTGTGTGTCCAGGGCATCATTGAGAAGGATTTTTGAAGAGCAACACCCAGTTACCTATAGCGACATTCAGAGAATATAAGGTATATAGAAAGATATTAGTGTTTACCTTCAGAAAGTTGATGGTGTTGTTGTAGAAGCTTTGAGGTGTGTTGTTGAGGATGCTCTCCAGGGCACCCTGGACAATACTGCAGGCTCCCAGAATACGTTGGCTCAGTTTCACCAGACCCTGTCGGATCTGCAGAGTAGACATAAGGCATGTGTGAAATAGGTAAATGTAACTATGTGTCTCTGTATAAAGAAGAATGCACAAAAAAAGCCTCCCTACCTTGGATCCAAATATATCATTCCTGTCATGTATGAGGATCCATCCCAACCTCCAACCAGGTACCAGCCAGCGCTTAGCCAAGCCACCACAAGCAAGGATGGGAACGTCACTGCTGAGAGATGCCATGGAGGGACAACTGCACCCTGGGAAAACCTGAGAACACAAGCAAGTGGTCTTTCTTTGAACCCTTTTCCACCAAAATTAGCAAATACACACAGGTACATGGGTAAACCCACTAAAAATAGGCTATGGACTGCTTTCCCATTGCCAGTAGAGCAGAGCTGTGTACACAGCAGTGAATGTCAATGATGCACTTTCCCATTGCATTAAAAAGCCACGTTTTTTGCAGTTGAAATTAGGCTTTTGTAGTTAGTCGGAGTTGCATATTTTGACTTTGTATTTTTGTTTGTTGTTGTCTGTAATTTATGTTGCTGCCTGTCTTGGCCAGGGCACTCTTGAAAAAAAAATAAATCTCAAGAGTTTTTTCTGGTTAAATAAAGGTTAAATTAAAAAGAAAAAGATATAAAAAACTAGAAAAAGGAAATATTTTCAGAGGGCAAAATCATCCATGGTCACAAGTCACCAAGAGGTTGTGTGTTTATGTTGGAACTTTGATTTTTCTTTGTTTCTTCCTCTAAACAAATATCTAGTCCTCCTATATGAAATGGGATGATAATTTGATATGTATATGTAAAAAATAAATTTAAAAAAACACAAAATACTCTGCAACATAGTATGTTCTCATCTTTTTAAAATCTGTATGGTACAGCTCAGCCAGAACAGCAGCAAGTTAGTTGTATTTCTTTTACAAATAACCCCATTCACAAAAACGAAGAAGAAAGAAGAAATTGATTTAAAATTTCTTCCATGATTTTATTTTTTATGATTTGGAATAACATTTTTATTTCAATTTGATTACATTATATTTATTGTAGAAATGAGGGAGAAACGAAGGGACGAATAAGAGGAGAGAGAAGCTACGGGAGGAGCGAGGGTACAGTAACCACAGTCAGCAATGCTTTGCAGAAAGCTGGTTCTCATTAAACAGTGCAAGGGACGCCCAGTGGGGAACGGCCCTGCGTCCTATTGGCCCGACGGCTATGAATGACATAACAGCACTGCTGGAATCACTCTCTGACATACGTTGTAAGAACATAATTCATGGATGGCAGAGGCCCCTTTGGGGGGGGTCTGTCTGAGTCTACTTGGCTGGCAAAGTTCACCAACACCCTGACCTCTAAACATTAAGGCCATAAAGGAAAAGGCCTTTCTGACACTCCCAATCCAGCTCTCCACCTACCACACGCCCCCATTCCTCTCCTGTTTCCACTGTGCCACATCCCAACAATCTGCATTAATTGCAAACACATGCGGTCAAAAAAGTGCAGAGTCATTCTGGTCTGCTCGGGATCAATTTGAAGCTGTCTGATGGTGGAGATGCACTCAATAACCCCACTCAAAACTTTTCCACTCGCACGAACTTTCACAACGTAATCAAAACAAATTTTTCTTTGTGCAACTGATGGAAAGATGCATATTCAGTTTTCATTGTTTTAAGAGAGTCTCTTTTTTGGTGTTCTGTTGTACTCCCTTCAGCTGTTTCTGTGATCTTCCTGTTGTCTTTACTCAATAGTCAAAGTCAAAGTCAACTTTACTGTCTATTCTGTCATTTGTGTTAGACACACCAGGATCGTAAATGCATTTCTCTCCACATCCATGGTGCGAAGATATAGTACAAAGAGAAAATAAAGGATAAAAAAATCTATACATACAATTAAATAAGCACCAGAGGCATTTAAAAAAAAAAGTGCATGAGAATAAATATGTACCAAGAACAGTACTAAAAATGAACCAGAGTAAAAAAAAAAAGACAATGTATATACATACATACGCAATAAATCAAATATAAAATTTAAAGAAGCAAGGACACTGCCGTTTTAAACTCATAATCCCAAGATTTTTTTTTAGCAGTGTAGATGAATTACAATCAAAGGCTAAAGTAGTTGTAGTAGTTCGATGACTCAACGGATGAAAGATGCTCTTAGTCAGCCGTGACTTGTATTCATCACCTCATGAGAATGTTGTCTCAGTGGAAAAGTACGGTACTAGACTACACTCTTTTATTGAGCAACAACAATCATTGGTATGAGTGTGTGTGTGCGTGCGTGTGTATGTGTGTGCGTGTGTGTGTGTGTGTGTGTGTGAGTACGTACTGAGTCTACGTGCATGTGTATATCTGTGTACATGTTTGCATGACCTTCAACTACAGCTTGACCGGTACAAACTTTTCAAGGCAAACAGTGATGCGTTGGACTAAATGTGCTGGATATGTTGTTTTCCTGTAGTCAGCATTTAATTTGGTCATTTTCCTGTTTAAAGGGTTGGCTCACCCACTATCTCTCTCCTTGATTTCTGCCTCAACCCCCAGAGCACTGGAGATGATCAGATTTTCATCTATGGTGCTAATAGCATTGAAAATTCCTTTTTGAAACAATCATCAGCAATATCCCGATTCAGAGAGCAAACGCTGTGAGTTATGGAAAGCAAAGATGGTTACAAGCTCCAAAGCCAAACTACAGGTTATGGTGTCCCCAGAATTTTTTACAAAGGAGGGGGGGTAGGGTTCAGGGGGGCCCAGCAATTGTATGACGTGGGGCACCACTGATAACAGAGGCAATGCAGTTTGCAGTTGCAAAAAAGTCAACAGAAAGATGTGTGTGAGCTCAAACAGACCTGAATCTAGGCTGCTTGATTGGAGGTGTTGTTAGAATAAGTCTACATGAGCTGATAATGTTTCGACTTATGCATGAAAACTGATCTGATAACAAGGCTGTGTGACATGTCATTAGCTTTTTGGGCTGAATAAACGGCAAAAGTACTCCGGTGGTTAAACATAAATCTAAATGCACCTCACTGTTTCTGAGAAACATTGCTACTCTGTTGTTAGGGCAACAGCTTTGGTCCCTGTTTACTTCCTGTCTGCTACTGAATTAACAAATATTGCAACGGGAAATATGCTTGGTCCCATTTAAAATGCTTATGTTGTCAAGTTTAAAAGTATCCAACTTTTTCTCGCCTCTTAACAACTCTGATATGACAACTCAGAATATCTGTTGACATGGAGTACCATTCCTATATCAAATTCAATTTTTTTCTCCAAATTTAAAAATAGAGCTGTCAGTGTTAACATGTTAATTGCGATGCGATTAAGGTCCATATTTAAGTTAATTTTTTTAAAACACTGTAGTCGCTGGCCAACATTCCTGTCTTTAAGAGGCTGTACCCGAATAAGTTTAAAAACTAGAGTGATGATAGTAGTATTATCTGAAAATAGAAGACCTCAGGATTCTAGTGGTACCAAACATATTATAGCTCAGGGGCTAAATAACACTCCAAAGTTAGGCTAAAATAAGGCAATGGAAAATGGCATGGCCGTTTCACAGGGGTCCCTTGACCTCCAAGCTCAAGATATCTGAATGAAAATGCTTCTGTGGGTGCCCATAAGACTCCTCTATGGAGACTTGCCCACTTTATGTTAGTCAAATGCAGTCTTTCACTGTCATTTGATTTATAATTGAGACAATCTACTACTTCAAATCTGTTTTGAAATGCAAAATAATGGAACTGAAAACATGGGATTAA
Organism: Plectropomus leopardus; assembly: GCF_008729295.1. Lineage (NCBI taxonomy): Eukaryota > Metazoa > Chordata > Actinopteri > Perciformes > Serranidae > Plectropomus > Plectropomus leopardus. Next base: position 18,377,843 of record NC_056473.1, on the reverse strand, counting down.
AAAATGTGATTAATTGTGATTAAATATTGGAATTCTGCAATTAATCGCAATTTTTAAAAGAAATTGTCTTTGACAGCCTTTTTTTAACATATATGATTCCTACTCCACAGAACTTTCTGAGATATATTTTTGATGCCAGGGACTGCTGTGCACAAAATGTGTCATAGGAGGAAACAAAATAATAAATTACAAAATATTTTTAAGAAAAGCATTTGCAATGGCGTTGGACGATAGTTGCAGTAAAGTTGTAATATTTTGGGGGAAAAAAAGTCATAATATTATTAAAAAAGAGTTGCAAGATTTTGATAACCTAAGTTGTAATATTACAAAAAGAAGTTCTAATATTCTGAAAGTCAAACACTCAGTTGTAAGTTGCCCTGGCTGACCTCCATGCCCCCTGCTCATCCAGCGTACCCGCCTTACTGGTTGTTGCTTCCAGGCCTCATTCACAGCACATGGCCCCTAATCCCCCCTGTGCTGATGTGGCTATGCATAAACTCCAGAGAGACTTTTATAGTCACTTTAGTTGACAATGCTGCGTTGGTTGTCCAACCACTGTCCAGAGCCAGGGCAAATACCACCAAATGATACAGAACCTCTGCTGTCACTGTGGTGAAAAATGTGCCTCGCTGGTGTAACAGAGGGCCAAGCCCTGTGGTTGTACTCACCATATCACTGTAGATCTCATCAGCCAGGATGGGAACGCAGTGTCTAGAGGCCACTGAGAAAACAAGAATCCTTTCATCATTTCTCCAATATGATACAAATGTTGTTTTTATATAATAGTCCAAATGTTTGCAGATTACGGCAGAACTGCTGCTAACCTTTGAGGATTTTCTGCAGGTGCTCCTTACTGAAGACAGAGCCACACGGGTTGGATGGGTTTGTAACAATCAGACAGGATGTCCTCTCGTCGATCAGGCTCTCCATGTGCTGCAGGTCAACCTCCCATGACTTCTCTGGCTGCAAATCAAGCATGCATGTCAGAGAAAGGGGCAGACACTATCAAGCATGATAATACAGATGATTTGATGATGCTCAGAGATAGTTACAATTTCAAAAATGACAAATGTCACAGTAAAGTTATGCAGCATATGTGATGGGCACCAAGATAGCCATTTCAATCCAAAATGTCCTCTCCACAATGACCTACTTTCTTTGTCATAATGGCCTACTTTATTTGTGGATAACAGCATTTCCTCTCCACGTCTTTATTTTGAATCCAACAACAGCAGGACGCCAACATCCTCCTCACTCACACATCTCTCCACCTCTTTAGGATGGTTTCCAACGCTGCTGTGTTATTTCATTGGCTGGCGGTCAGTTGAAAACATGTAAAATATTTCTATGTTTGGGAGGGAAATTAACTCTTTTCATTAAAATACTGCACCATCACTGATTTACTACATTTTTATAATGCTTGATGGCCAGTTCGGTTTCTATAGACATATGTTTGACCTGGATTGACATCTTGAGAGTGGAGCTGTAAATGCTCATCCTGAACCACTAAGTGCATACAGCTGCAGCCTGTATACCATAAAATCTTTCCACTCGTTTAATTCCAGGCATTGCACGACATCAGGGATATGAGACACCAGAAAAATTACTGTGAGAAAAATAAGTGAATAAATTATGACCACTAGTCTCATAAACAGGCTATTCTGTAACTTATATCACTACAACAAAATGCAGTTTTCAATTATACATAACATAAATTAATCAGTTACCTTAAAAGAGCACTCAGTATTTTGGCTCGTTTGCCATAAAATTCACAGTAAGTGGAGAAAATATGGATGTAGATTCAGGAGGTTTATCCTTGTTAATGACAAGCAATTCACCTGCTATATTTTGCTAGTTAGTAGGCTGTTCACCAGTCCCCTCAAGAAACGACTGGGCTTTGCTTACAGTACAGTCAGCCTAAAACTGAAACACACCAAAGTTCTTTTGTCAAACAGAGTCACAGTTATTTAGGTTACACCTTAGACCACTAGGTTCCCAACCTGGCGGTCCCCAACCCCCTTTAGTGGTTGCCAAAGCTACACGGAGGGTCGTGAGGCCTTCCTGATTTTAAAATGTGTGAATGTTTTTTTCCTTTTTTTAAAATATACAGTAGGTCTGTAGCCAAGCCTTTCATTATTTTTTGTAAAGGAACACTGATTTAAATTGCTATTTTAAAAATTTAGATTATCATTTAAGATATATACTTATGCTATCTTCACAGAGTCTTTACTCTCTGCCAAACAGCCTCGTCCTGCGGTAGAAAAGTACAAACAACCAAAGAGCTTGTACAGCAATAACCAGGTGCCAAGGCTCTGGGAAAGTTTTCTTAAAAGCTTTATAATACATAAAACATGCAAAATATGTAAACAACTTTTGAGATCCTGGTTTTGGTAGAGACAGGACGACTCAATGCGAGCCAACAAGAAGTGTCACACGTTGCTGCTTTACTGTGGACTTCCGTGTCAATATCATGCTCTGGGTATCCTTCTGTGTCTGCTGTTGATGTTCTGGGATGCCACTACCGTGATATTAACACAAGCACATGGTCAGATTACGCTACATCTGGTTATTTTTAGGCAGCACAAGCACATGGCAGCCAATGCTGAGACGTCAACAAATGCTGGCACGGATGGTTAGGGTTAGCAGAAGAAGGCACATGGCAGGATGTCGAATAAAAACAACAGGAAGCAAACACCAGACTCTCACATATAAGTTCACAGTGTGTTGGACCCATGCACCACCCCTTTCGCCCACCCTATAGGCGCACTTGCACTGCTTATGTTAAGTCGGAACTGGCAGCATTTCAACCAGACACCGTACTGTGGCATATCATGCGGACTATCCTGCTGTTGGAATGCGGCCGGATAGAACCGGATTCCAACAGAAGGAAGCTTTAAGATCAAGAAATGGCTCCAACAGCTGCATTTTATAGTGAAGGCAAAGAGTATATTTCCAAATATGTATCACTTTGAATTAAGTTTAAATACAGCAATTAAATGGTAGGTTCAGTAAGAGTGTATCAAACAAAAAAAACAACAACATAGTGGTGGTAGGGATGGTTTCCCCTCTGACTTACCAGCAGGTTGTAGAGTTTGACCTCGATGCCCAGGGACACAGCCAGAGTTTTATATAAGGAGAAGCCTGGGCATGGGACCAGGATGTTGTCCCCTGGGTTACACAGGACACTGATAGCCAGGTCAATGGCCTGACTGCAGCCACTGGTCAAAATCACATCCTGGAAGAGAGGATGGTGCACTTTACTTTTGAGAGACAGATACCAAAACCCACACACACATGCTATCAGCAACCCTCAACTGTTTCTCATCTTTGACTAGAATAAAGTCACTGTGACACGTTGATTAACTTACCAGACATGAACTCATATCTATCTAATTATAGGTCTATTTATAATGAGCATAATACTGGAAGTGCTGTGTTTGTGACATCATGCTGCTGAAAATAATTGTCAGTCACTCATTATTCCCCTAAAATATTCATATGCAGTGATTCAGATTTAAAGACAGACATAAAAAAAGCATGGGTCAGAAAAAAGTGTTATCAAAGGTATGGGCTGTGTGGGGAGCAAGCACCTCAGCCTCCAGTGGAGCCTCAGGGCAGCTGTAGAAGTTGGCCACCGCCTGTCGGCTCTTCAGATAGCCTGCAAGTGGACGGACACAGAAAAATGATTAGGTAAATGCAGTCAGAGATACATTAGACCCACCGTTAGTAAATCCAAAAACTGAAAGATGGGAAAGGCAGTTTTTTTTATTTTTATTGGGCAAAATTCTAAAATAAATATTGAGCATATCGTAATTCAAGTGGACTGAAAGAAAATTAGACGTCTGCACCACTCTGATAGCTTGAGCCAAAAGCCAAAGGATTACAACTGTGGCTTTGAAGCAACATTGTGCAACTTTTAGTTGTTTGTTGAGTTTCATTCCCAGGTCATCAAGTTTCAACTTGTTTGGTTGATGGTCAGACCAAAACACCAACCAAAAACCTTGGTTATGACGACTTGGGAATGACAGTCAAACAATGACGCACTAACACAGCACATTACGCAACTAGAAGTTACGTAATGTTGCTTTAAGTTCACATCTATGTAGTAAATGTTAACGAGATACTCAAATCACAGTGTGCTCTCCACCTCACTTCTTGCCGCTACAGACCACCACACTAGGAGAAAAGCAGGAAGCAACCCAAATCCATGAAGCGCAAACCCCAGCTCTAGGGGGCTGACAGTTCTGACTCTCCACTGAACCAGCAAACTTTCTGTTGCTGCCTTTACACAGGTTAGGCCTGCTGCTAGTCACAAGCCCTGGGGGAGTTTGCACTGGCTGAATTTAAGTTGCTACAGCAGCCAGAAGCAGTCCACAGCAGCAGGGAGCGAGACAGAGGGATACTGTGGGGGCCTGGCTCGCTAATTTTGGTCTGATTTTTAGTCTGAAAAGCAGAGAGATAGAGAAAGCAGAGTAAGGAGGGGCTGAGGTGCTGCGGGCAGCCAGCTCTACGATGACATAAAATATATCAATTGATGTATGGGGAACACCGGATTACACTGAGTTGCGTATATGCCCATGGTCATCAGGTGGTAGGGGTGAGCTGCAGGAGAAGGGTGTATTTTCAAATTTGCCTTTTTTTGTGTTTCCCAGATTTCTGCTTACCCAACATTAATTGCCACATATTGCGTCCTGTTGTATGTGATTCACTGACATCACACAGTTCTGGTTAACAAAATTTCACAATACAAGTTTAAGAGTGACAGCTATAAACCACAGAAAGCATGTCACCATTATGCATCTGCAACTCTGCTTTTACATTTTATGTGATATTAAATGTCTATCCTTTCAGCATTTAAAGATATTTTCTATGGATTTAGATGGTTTTGTTGGTTATTCCGACTTACCAACGGAGGGAGCATAGCCATTATATTTTTGGGAGTCTATGGCGTCTTTCATGGCCTGCAGCACTTGACCATCAGTGGGCAGGTTTCCAAACACAGTGGGATCGCCTGGAGACCAGATGTGATAAATGGCAATCAGTCAACAGTGAAAGCAGTTTAAACATTAAATTAAACTTAAAAATCAGCATCTCTGTACATATAAAAATATAAAAGTCTTGGAATACAGGGGACATTCATGTGTAAGAAATCTCTAGAGGATTAGAAATGGAAGACAATGGACAGTAAGTCACTGCACATTTATTTACAGTCAGCCAAGCTTGTATTAGTGGTATCAGATCATACAAGTTACATGTTTGTTTCCAATCTTAGAAAATAATTGGAAATCTTATAGTCACACATTGTTGGAATAATAATGTAATGGAATAATCTGAAGAGGGTTTCTCTGACAGCTGTCTTGTTTGTTGTTAGTTGATTAATGGCAATTAACAATTATAGACTGAAAACAAAGTGACATATCCAGAAGTTTTAAAATCACCAATTCAGTCATGCAGAAATCCTCTCACCTATGGAAAGCGCGATCATGGGTTTATCCGGGTTAGGAGTCAGCTTCATCCCATCCACGATGGCTCTGATGGGATTGAGCGTGTTGTTGGCCATTTCTGAGGGCTTCACTTCCCATCTCTGCCTGCGGCTCTTGGCTTTGGCCGGATACAAACTGCCATTCACACTGACGTGGTGGATGCCGTTCCCGTGTACCCCCTTCCCATTGACTCCACTCCCATTCAGGCTTTTGCCATTGACAGTGCTTTTGCCATGGACTCCATTCCCATTCATCTGAACCAAGTAAGACTTGTTATCCATCCTAGAACTGATGAGGAGGAATGAGTGTTAGAGCAGCCAAATGCATTTCCTCAATACTTATGTTTAATTTTAAATACAATAGCTGCTTTTTACTTCTCCAGTACAGTAAAGAAATTTTACTATATACTACTACTAAATACTACTGACTTTACACATTTATATATGACTTATATTAAATCATCCCATAAAATATAATAACTGGTATACATCAAACAGCCCAACACCATGAAAAAATATTCAAACTTAGCTCACCTTCAAACAGCAACAATTTAACATGAAAATGAAATGTTAGTCAATTGCAAGTTAATGACATCCTATAAAATATATAATAATGTAACACTCTGAAAGGGGTCATCCTGCAGAATGAATACTTATATACTACTTTATTACTATATAATACTTTATTATTTAAGTATCAAATATATTAACATTTTATTTCTATTCTGGACTTTTAAGTTACGTTTTTGGCTTTGTTATATATATATATATATATAGCAGCCTATTGCTACTTTTACTTGAGTAGAAGATACTTCTTCCAACAGTGGTGATCTCTCTTTGGTCACACTGACGTACAATTGCAAAAATCTGCTTCAAAACTTTTGTTTCACGAATAAAAGAAAAAATAAGAATAATGCTTATAATCAAAATGTGCTACTGCTTTCATCTGATGTGCAAATTCAAATATTATAATCTCATTAACACATTAGGTGGATTTTTTTCTTAATTCTGCTAGGTTCTCAAAATAAAAAAAAAATATTTTTCAATCATTCAAAAGTATGATTTCAAAAAATCAGAGAACTGACAGGGATGAGATTAACTGAGTCCCCTTAAATCTATAATGAATTTATCACTCCGCAAAAAAAGACAAAAAAAGGATCGATTTACAACAATATCTTATTAAAACATAAAAAAAACCCTATTTAATTAATTCATAGTTTATCTATGTAATATCAGACCTCTCACTTAATTATAATTTTTAAAAAATCAGATTTGTACTTACGTCATTTTAAATTCAACGGGTCTCAATAAGTCTCTCCAGAAAAGCCGCGGTGCAGGTTAATTATTCTTACACAAAATGAACAGTATGGGATGTTTTACGCCGTTTTATAGAAGATCCACGAAAATGGGTGTTGAGCCCTGCCCATATTTCCATTGGTGGAGACTGAGGTTTGTGCCATTACACCCCCCTTACATCACTAATCAGAACCATACCACCCCAAACTTACAGCGGCATCAATTACCGGCCGGAGGAGGAGTGACTGTGGGACGGTTCTTACGCACGCTACAGGACGCCTCAGCGGCGTCTGTGGGAGTGCGTCACTCCGCTGACATCCAAACAAAGAGGGCGCAAAGTGCGAGTCCATCAATACATGGCAGCAGGAATGAAACTGATGAAAACTCAAACAGTGAATGTGTCTACCCCTTTCACATGAAAAACAGCGATGTGCGGTGGTGGATGAAATACCTGAAAGCCATACTTCAGTAAAAGTAGAATTCTTGGCAGAAAATGACTTTAGTAAAAGTCAAAGTCAATAATTAGAAAATTACTTGAGTAACAGTTATAAAGTATCTATTATATGATGTGATATATGATAAGTATGATATTTCCTGTACTAAAGTCTAGGAAGTAATTTAATCATATTAAATGTACTTAAATAATGGAAGTTAAAATTCAAGTTAATGCTGTTAACAAAAACGCAAGCAGTCCGAATTTTGAGAATTATACAGCATATTTCTTCTCAGAGATGCTCAAAATGGAGCCTATAATATTGATGAAAACTAGGTCTTTTTTTACAACTTTAAAGAACAAAAGGATCTAACGAACGAAATCAATTTTCTCCTTCCCTCCCATTCCTTAATTTGTCCGTCCATCCCCCCTTCCTTCCTCCCATACTTCCCTAATTTGTTGTAACAAAAATATAAGAGTTAATGTAGTGGAGTTAAAGAATTCATTTTTCAGGAAATATAGTGGGGTGAAAGAGAAATACAAAAACTCAAGAACAGATACTCCAAAGAATACTGTATGAAAGTATTATTACTTTGTTACATGACACCACTGGTTATGTGATCCATTATATATTAACAAAAACAAATTATAGCTACCTTAGTGACACCTGTGCTTTTTCTACTATGATAAGTAAAAGTGTTTGCTGCAAAAATTGTTTTATAAAATTAGGCTTTGTTTTTTAAAATTAATTAAAGGTGTTTAATTAAATACTGTAATCAAAACAAGTCAGATCATGTCAAAAACTCGGGTCTAACTGTAAGTCAGTAGCCCCTTGCTCCCTGCCCAAAACAAAAAGTTACTTATTCATGACGGATATGACATACCAAGGCCTGAGTCAAAACATGTTATGATTACATGCGTCACAATGTAGATAGCGCCAGATGTGAGCTCTTACTTTCCGTGCACGTTGTGTTAAATCAATGTCACACAGACAAACAGCATTTTGGACAAAACACACTGGTGATTGTGTTGTTGTGCCACTGAACGCATCTTGCTAATGTATCTTGTTAAATTCACATATGATGTTAGTTTCGGTGAACTGCTGTTTGCAGTGAGTACAGTGAGCAGTCTGACTGGCTGGCAGTGAGGCAATAAAAGTGGGTTACACTTAAACAACATATGTGGAAAACTACTTCTTACATAACAGCCTGTCGGTCAGGCGTTTTTTTGCAAAATGGGGGGGGGGGGGGTGGTTCTGTGCATAGCATCAGTTCATTTTACAGTTGCTTTGGGTGAAATACCACCAGTGAAGGCAAAGACGGTCCACTGAGTGAAACAACAGATAGAAAGGTAGTAAAAAAAATGGAGCCATAAAAACATTAAGGTAGTGTTATGTGAATTCATAAAAATAATTCAGATTTTATTATCGAAAACTCCAATTAAATTAAGTGAAACTAACAATTAACAATACATGTTAGAGTTCTACAAAGCACAAGAGCGTAACTGGCTTACACTACACAGAGAATGCTTTATAAGAGAATAAATTCAGCGCTAGTTTTCTTCTAGCTTTCTTGGATTTCAGTCAGACTCAATTCACAAAATTGATGACTTTAGACGAGAATTGACAAAATCAAAAACGACTCGCAAATCCACTTTAACACCAGTGACTCGTGACTTCACTTGGACTTTAGCATGTTAACTTAAAAATACTTGACCCCCACCCGCCCATACCAAAGATAATTTCGTTTGCATACAAAACTACACAATGGTCAACAAAAATCAGATGGCAGTATGCAAAACATGCAGGTTAAATATTACACACAATACAACTTGTTTTATCAAATATATACATTTAAAAAGCATTTGTTTGTTCTTTTCTTTTAATCTAATATATCATTACTCTTGTTAAAATGGTATTACATGTGGGCAAGAGTGCATAATGACTTGTTCTGGACTTTAAACTAAAAGTTTAGGTTTAGGGACTTGACTTGGGACCTGAGTGCAGAGACTGGGGTCCACTTATGACCTGCAAAGCAATGACTTGGTCCCACCTCTGTCTCTTAATGGGATCAAACAAAAATTGTAATTAAAAAAAAAAACACCAGCCTTGACCTTTAATATAAATCCATACATGTTGTGTGGACCCTTTACTGTCCCTTATACCTCGACAACAAACATAGAGCATGTCTGAGAATATCTGAGCCAAATGCAGGCAAACAACAGGTTTAAGCTGTTGTGAGAGTTGTTTTAGCTGCTTCTCTGGCCCCCAGAGTTTGACCTCATTTCCCCCAAAACTGCAAAGTCATGGTCTGGCACTCCATCAAGGGGAGACCAGCATGGTGGAAGAGTCGACATGCTCTCAGCACTAAGGGTCAAATCTTTGACTTTAAAGTTGCACTAATTACAATTTGCACTTTTTTTCCCTTTGTTTGTTTGTCTGTTTGGTGGTTTGTTGTTGATTTGCTTGCTGTGTATTTCTGTGTTATGTTATTCTTTAGCTGCATTATCCTCTGTACAATGTCTTTGAGTTCCTTTAAAAGCGCTTCACAAATAAAATCTAATTTTCCTATTATTATTACTATATGCTACAGTGTAAAAAAAATCATATACAGGCCTACCGTATATTTAATGAATGTAATTATTGTGTCATTGACAGTCATTTGGAGGTTCAAGAGGCAGTCTTGTGACCAGAAAGAATAAATCTCCAGATTGGTGGTAAACAAGGGTAAAAAGACTACAACTAGAATAAGTGAGTCTGTCCTCTACACAGAGAGCTGCCTTTAATGTACCACTGAGCAGGACACACAAGCACTTCAATGATGCATTTGCTCAGTGGCCAAAAGGACAAATACAAATATCAATTGCTTATCTTATTGTGAAAAAACTTTGAGCAAATGATCACAGGACATTACTTCATGAGGTGGATTACAATCAGTATCACAGGTCAAAGCTCCATTATGTAAAAACATTCAGTTAAGGCATCCTGATTGTAGTACCAAATGAGGTAATGTGACCGATAGTACTGCACACTGCTACTTGTCACGCCCCATAGATTCAAACTCAAGAGATATCATCTTTTTATTGTTTCATTCATTCATTCATTATCCATAACCACTTATGCTGGACACCCACACCACACCCTGGACCACATGAAGAGAGACCAGGTCATGACCAGGTCATGGTCCAAACTTTTACACCTCACTTACAATAAAATGTGGAACATGAGAACCATGGGCACTCCTTAAATTGATCTGAAATATGCACACTCCCATAAAAACACCTACATATTCACAGTATGCTGATAAAACAGGTGAATGAAAAGGAATCATCATTTGTTTTCCTCGGGTGTTTTTCAGAATGTGAATATTTCAGATCAATTTGAGGAGTGCCTATGGTTTGCATGTTCCACATTTTATTGTACGTGTCCTGCAGGGTGGGACTCACACTGGTCTGCTCTTGCACTTTACTCTGTCTCTGTGATGACTTGGTCTCTCAACAAAACTGATGTATTCCTGTAACACAAAGAAATGTGTTACACGAAGGCGACGCAAAGGCGACGCAAAGGTGAATGTAGCCTATGAAAATTTTTCTTTGTACTCTATGAGAAAACAAATACAAACAAACACTGAGGAGCTGAATTCAACACTCATTTTTTGCACAGATAATTTAGTGGTACACACATATTTGTGGTCTTGAATTGGTGTGGAAATAAAATCCATACCCTCTGTGTCTGTGGCTGAGACAAAACCGGATAAAAATGTGTTTGAGCCTGAGACGAGTCCGAGGCGGTTAGAGATCTCGAGCACTACAACACTGGCTGACTCTGTTCCGAGAATACAGGAAAAAAAGATTCACTTTTTTAAACAATAACAATGTCATTACACACCTTAAACATACAATAAAAACATGAACCCACAGTGATTTTACACTTACTACAGTATTTTGAAAGCAAAGAACTATTATTATTATTATTATTTGAAGTCTATAAGATGTGTACTGCACCCTGAACTGGTTTCATTGGTAAATAAGCAACCAGAAGAGCTTGTGAGAGCTGCATTAACAGAGATGCAAGCACTCATTAACAAAGTGCGCCTGGCTCTTTTTTTTTCCTGCCTAGACAGTCTGCTTGTTTATCTGTCTGTGAACGAGACGATAAGAGCTTCTCACAGGTGGCTGTTTTACCGGAGGTCAACGTAACCTGCGAGCTGACCCACACACACACAAAAGAGATGAGACACGGGCCATAAATTCAACATTGTGTACAGCTGATATATAATATAAAGTAAAACGAGAGCATAGTTTAAGCAGTAAATGTGCAATTTCAACCACAATGCCATCAGATAAATCTTGCTTTTAGGGTGAATTTTAGGGACTTACATAATAAGTCAATACTATCCAAATACCCTTTGGAACTTTGTACCCTGACATTTAACCGTTAAACACCTGGATCTACATCAGTGTTCTTGTGCTGCATACAGATGCCTTTCAGTAGCATTTACACCTCTGAAATCTAAGAAAAGTAGTTCGAGTTCATTCAAAAAAAAAGGAAATGTTTTTTCCTTTTTTTTGAATGGGCATGGGCATCTTGACAGGTAATGTCTCGCAAACTGCAAAAATATTAATTGGTGACAAAGATATTATCTGAAAGTTAGCCTGGGGGGATTATAAGATATTATCAAAAATCAGGTGGAAAATGTCCAGAAAACTATATTCATAATTCTCTTTATTATATATTTAGAATTATGTTGCAAAAAAGTAAATTATTAGTAAAATTGTCTTTTTTTCACAATTTTAGGGTTTTTTCTTGTTTTTTTTTTAAGTTTGTTTTTTTTAACTTTTTTTCTCTCTTTTTTTTTTTTGCTTAATTAAGGTAACTTTCTTGTAACTCTTAACTAAATTCTTGCTATTCTTTGTGTCATTTCTTGTTAAATTGCTCTTCGCCCTCTCCCCATGTTTTTGGCAGAAGTAAAGAAGATTTCTCAGGTATCAAAGGGTTAACTAATACCAGATCACTTTGCCGACAGCCTTGGCAATTCTCTCCCATTGCTGTTGGCATATGTGCACGAACGTAACGCATGCTGCGTGAGCATGAATGAATCAGAAGAAAGCAAGATAAGTAAGAGCAAAGAGCACTTCATACTGTGGGGTATAATGGCAAAGATTAACTACTAAACATCAAATTGTGGGAAGGTGGTTTGATGGACTACTTGTGAATCAAAGTGAATCTAATGTTTAACATAAGCCTGACAAGCTACCAATAAGTGATGGATGAAATAAAGCAAAAAATATCACCTTATACCACCTCAACTGAGACCAAATTATGCCCAAGACCAAGACTTTTAGGGGTGAAGAACAAGTCAAGACCGGTAGAGGATCCACACTTCATGACACACTTACGAGAAAATGGAGAACATGCAAACCAGACTTCTCTCTCTTTTCATTTACTTGTGTTATTGCCATAATGTGTGTACATGTTAGTATAGCCTCATTCCCACTGCATAAAAAACACCCGCATTCACCTGGCTTTTTAATGCAGTGGAAATTTGTACAATCAGCATACACACCCGCGTCAAATGACTCGGCTGTGGTCACAGGTATTTATCGCCTCCAGCTCCGACTGGCGTTGGTGAGAATTATAGTTATAGATTTATTTTTTTATTATTAATTATAGTTATAGATCTCAACTCAGTCACTTGCTAAGAAATGTATAAGCTCCTCAGACCTCCATTAGCTCAATACGACAACCATTACCATTACGGTTTCATAAACAACATTCCTGACTGAACTGCCACATGAAAAGTTTAAGGTCCGGGGGACATCCATTACAACACTTCAAAAAGTCAAAGCAACACAATGTCCTATTCTTGCTCCGTGTTTTCTGTCAAGCATGTATCATTCAAGGGCACATTTACAAATCAATCCTCAGGTCAAAAGCCAGTAACTAGTGTCCTCATGTTACCTCCACCTCAGATCACAGGGGCCGTACCGATCTACTATGCCCTCGGACAGCACTGTGTAAATACACATATGCAAACAGAGGGCGTTACTGTTGATGATCCTTGGTGATATGCCACTCAGGTCTACACCAGATATTTTTTTAAAATACATTTGGCCATCATGTGGACAGTCTGTGCCACTGGACACAGAGCTGACTTCCACTAAGCTGATTGGCTGGCTGGGTACATGGCCACATAACTGGCCAGAGAAAAGAAGATGTGACGCCCACTGGGCGGTCCATGGGGTACAGGTCCATCTCTACCTGACATTAGCTAATAAGGTAATAGGCAAATGGACACATACTAATCCACCCTGTAGCTCATGTACTGCACATACAAGCTACACTGTTTTGTGTTGTATTTTTTTTTTTTGCCAATGATATGTTTGTTCAAATCAGGCTCTTTATAACACCATGTAATAGACCTCTAAGCTTTCAGTGAAGCTGAACTGATTCTATACTTGTTTCTAGGACATTTTTAGGATTTTAGGACATTTCTCCAATTTTTGGACATTTCTCTGATTTTCAGCGATTCATGTTAATCATGACATCTCTAGGATTTTAAGACATTTATAGGATTTTAGAACATTTCTAAAATTTTTGGACATTTCTCAGATTTTAGAAATGTCACAGATTTTTGGATATTTCTAAGATTTCAGGGCATTTTGGGAAATTTTAGGATTTTAGGGCGTTTCTTGGATTTTAAGGTGTTTCTTGGATTTTAAGGCTTTTCTATGATTTTAGGGCATTTCTCTGAGTTTAGAACATTTCTCAAATTTTTGGACATTTCTCTCATTTTTAGACGTTTGTAGTATTCCTGGACATTTCTAAGATTTTTTGACATTTCTCAGATTTTAGACATTTTTAGGATTTTTGGACTTGAAGATTTTAGGGCATTTCTAAGATTTTAGGACTTTTTTTTAGGATGTATGGCTGTTTCTCTGATTTAAGGACATTAGGGGCTTAGCTAGGACCTCTTTTCAGGGGTGCTGGGGATCCTCTGCTGGCACTTTTTTTGATAAAGCTCTATTTTGATGCTATTTTATGCACTCTGACACCTCATGGAAACTGAAAGTGCAAAAACATTTCCCAGTGTGAATCACTTTATTTTTATTGTGAATTAAAAATTGTTAGGGGGCCACCAGGTACCCTATTAGGGGCCAGATTTAGCCTGTGGGCTGTAAATTAAGTATGACTAGTATAGCAGATTTATTGCAACTTTATGTCTTATCAGCGCTGTAGTTAGCATGTGGTTAGCTTTAGGCACAAACATTACATGGTAAAAGACTAGAAAAGATTATAATTTGGCTTAAAACACCCAGTTCACACACACAATACCCCCTGGAAAATCAGTGATTTTCAGAAAAAAGAAACAACCATTTCATACCAAAAAAGCTGACGGAAAAACAGCGATGGATCCTAAAAAAGCCACTGGAAACAGAAAAGACTCGCTAAATCACAAATACTTGTGTTATTTTTTTGGTCTCAAGCAGTGTTCTGCTACTTGGCAACTTGGGAGACATGACAAGCTCCACAACATGCTAAAACGCTCTCGTCATATTTGACATATGATGGCCTTGTAAAGTTGATTTGGCCAACTTGTTAGCATTCTGTTGTCTCTACACAACCAACACTCACAGAACAATGTTAGTATTCATTCAAAGTCATGTTTGTGTCCACTTATTTGTGTCACTCTCCATTTTCCCCTGCTTCAGACTCCACCTACTTCTGAGAAAAATAACCAACCCTTTGACAGCAAAATGCTCCACCTACTTCACCAGCTAGTTGCTTTCTTTGAAATGAAGTTGATAGCGGTTGTCACACCGTAGCTTGTAAATAATGGACTGGCTACAGAGCCAGCCTCAAGCGGCAAATTCGATGAATTGCAGTTTTTGGCACTTCCACACTAGCTTCATTTTTCAGCCTCGGAGTTTGCTGTTACAATTGCCCCCTCTCACATTACACACACCCATTGTTCGCATGAAAATATTTATCAGTGCAGCCTTAAAAACTGCACATTATAGTCTATATCTGGAGCCCCACATGATCCAACAATTTTCAAAGAGGCGAGATGAACAAAGTAAAATCCTCTCAGACTTGATTTCAGCTCCAATACACCATTCAGTATCATCATTTTGTAGACCTAGTCTTATTGAATGTATATGTCATCAATAAGTAACAAAAAATTGCAGTACAGAAATGTGAAACTACCACCAGAGAGCACTCACAAGTTGTTTATTATACTGTAAAATGTCCCACATAGCATATATTTTGGTCACAATTCTTTAAATAAATAAATAAAATGGATCGGTATCAAAGCTGTTTATGTTAAAAGATGCGCTCTTGGCCACTATATTGTCACCTGACTTCTTAAACTCAAAATATCATTATCTATATTGTTGTCAAAGAGCTGGTACAGAACAAATCTATAGTCCGTATGACCGAATGTTCTCATGAATGATTCAAGCTCCTTGCAGCTTCATACTCTAATAGAAGTCTTTTCTTGTTAATGCGAGGTTTGTAATCTGGGTCAGAAACAAGCGAGTCCTCGCTGTCACTGCTGGAAGAATGACTGAAGTAAAAAGTGTTTCGGTCAAAAGAAGAATCTGCATCTTGTTCCTCCTCCTCCTCCCTCCCGTCCTCATCATTGCCATCACTGCTGCCTTGTACCACGGGCTCCACATAACTGATGGAGGATCTCCACTTTGTCACTCTGTGACACTTTTGAGCGCTCAGTCTGGTAAGAGTCACGTAGGGCTGTAGCAGCTTGGACTGCAGTAGCACAGCCTGACTCCGCAGTGATAACCTCAGCTGGACTCTTTGGACTCCGCTGGTCTCACACCTGACAGCCAGGCAATCAGAGTTGGAGGTAGAGGAGACGACAGTGGAGCATGTTAAGGTCTTAGATTGAAGAGGAGTGACATTTGCATGAGGATGAGGCTGGATGGCATTCTGAGGGGAAACTTGTTGAGATGAGTCAGTAAATGAAAGGACCTGGTTCGCGGCAAAGACTGCGGATAGAGTCCCTGACTGAGAAGACGAGGTAGAAGCATGTTGTGTAGAAGGCCGAGATACACTGAAGTTGGGTAAGAGTGGGCCATCTGTCCAAAGGTTAGCAGCGGACTTTTCAAACTGCTCAGTTGAAGGTTTTTGACTGAATCTGTTAAGAACCTGTGAATGTCTCGTGGAAGTACGATCCTGTGTGAACTTTCTTGAAAGCTTGGACAAAGACTGTAGAGTTACTGGTTGGCAGCTGTTGGAGGTAGATGCATCCTGAGACAAATGTGCTGTTTGCACTTCGTTGGTTGTGTTAGGGGGATCTGTTGGGACCAAAGCGTCTTGTTGGTGGTGCGCAGGGTTGTTCCGCGTTCTTCGAAGTATGCTGTTGGTGTCTGAGGTATGGCAGTGTGGAGAGCTTAGTGCCTGTGGACTGGAGGTGGAAGCTGCCTGTTTTTTACTC
Organism: Plectropomus leopardus; assembly: GCF_008729295.1. Lineage (NCBI taxonomy): Eukaryota > Metazoa > Chordata > Actinopteri > Perciformes > Serranidae > Plectropomus > Plectropomus leopardus. The sequence continues at coordinate 18,361,177 of NC_056473.1, read as the reverse complement.
AACCTGGTGAAGTAATTTAGAGGTGTTTGTTTGGGTTTAGAGGCAGGGTAGAACCCTTTGATGGAGGCAATGTCTATCAGTCGGACCACCGGCGACAACAGGGCAGGCAGCAGAGTGTCTCTGGATGAAGAGGGCTGAGGTGGAAGTTTTTTTTGAGACATGTCACTTGCTGATCCAGAGCTGTGCTCATCTTCAGGGTTTGCTTGTTCAGATTGGTGGGCTGCTGACTGAAGAAGGGTGGAGATCTGTGAAGGCAGATGTTGATGGTCAGGGGGGCCTGGGATGAGGTTAGATGGTGTGAGGTCCTGTGATGAAGTGGCGGATGAGGACGACTGGAACAGTAAGGGAGACGAAGAAACATTGGACTGAAGCAGCAGCTCTTCTGAGCACTCGTCGGGACACTCCTGCAGGATGGTCTTCACCCATCGTTGGTGTTTGGAGCAGAACTGGGGGGAGAGGGCAGCCTCCTGAACACATTCACTGTTTCCCTGAGAGGTTCCATCCTTTTCCCTGTCACTGATGACTTCCTCCACCCTCTTGACCACCTCCCCATCCTCCTCCGTTGGTCGGCTAATATCTGAATCATTGTCTTTTTCCAGTATAATAGAGCTGTCTTCCGATACATTTTGGTCAACCTCCTCTCCTTCCTGAAAAACCTCTGGCTGAAACTGTGGGGGAGTCTCAGCTTCCATAGACTTGAGGAGAGGCTTTGAAGAGCCGCTATACAGAACAAACTTTGAGAGTTTAGAGTTTTCCATTCCATTCTCTCCACGTGCAGATGACTGAGAAATATATCTTGGACGACACGAAGCAACATCTAAAGGAACGGAAAGGCAGTGTATTTTAATCTATAAATGTGGTATTATCATAAGAAAAATGAATTCAATAAATGTAAATGCAATCTTTTGTCGCCATGCAAAGACAAAGTGTAACATGGGCACACATTGTTTAGGCACAATTTTATCTTATTTTGCACTATGTTGAAGAGAACCGATTCTACACACCGAAGTATCTTTACAGGTCCTGGGAGAATTAATCATATGTGGAAAAGTTGCCTGATGAATTGCCAAGTGATGTCACTTGTGTCCGTTGGGTCTGAAGTATGGATGTCCTGATCTGATGTCAAATATCAGATGCGGGGCTGATCAAGGCATTTTTTGACTGATTGGGATCAGGAATATTTTGCTTATAGAGCCCAATCTTATCCTTCGGTTTATGTCAGTGGTCACACAGGTGTTTTACTTTCATGCACAGCAACAGGGAGGGCAACCATCATCAGCTCCCCTTCAATTATCTTTTTCTGTCTCCCCTCTGTGAAGCTCCCACATGTGCAGGAGCTGTGCTCTGCCCACAGCAAAATACCACATACTATAAACAAAAATGCAGTATGAGACTTTATATTTACGTTATTTACCAAAGTTTTGAGAACTTGTTTCATTTGTGCTCAGTGTTTGTCCTGCGTTTTGTTTTCAACAATAGTGTACAGTGTTTTTCCGCCCAGACACACTCACAACTGCAGGTGTGCGAGCTCTGCCAATGAAAAGCCAACGTGGCTTATGTATTCCACCCAAAAGATTTAAAGATGACAAAAATAAACAATCAAGGAAATACAGCTCATTGAGGTGACAAAGACGCAAACTGTTTGAGTTACACTCTTAAGAGTTGGACACTCCCCTACAAGATTAAAAATGAAGGAAAAAAATACCAGGGTGTGAATTTAGAAAGAAATTAGCTCATCAGACCTCTGTAGCCTGCACCTCATCCATGCTTGGAGCCCTTGCCGTTACCATCGTAAGACACCTAAATCTCAAATCAAACTGGTGGCTTTTGAGGTAATGCAGGTGCAATGTTAAAAGAAGAGTGCGTGGAAAAGTAAGACGGTAGACCTGTTTCTGCTGCATCAACATTGACCCTTTTTAAAAATGCAATGTTAAATCAGTTGAGTACTAATGTAAAAATAATATACCAAGAAGGTGCTTATGACTAGAATGTATGGATTTTTTTTAAATAATATTTTTTATTGTATTCTTGTTTTAAAATATTTTCCTTACCTTTTGTGTATTCCCATAAATCCTACCCACCTACGACCTTTACGTGGGTACTCTAATTCAATTCCTCCCATGGTTTATGTCAAGACTTTTGCTTGTTTTACACTTCTTTTTTTACAGATTATATAGGCAATAATGCACTCTGAGGTGTCCTGATATTGGAAAATAAGGGATGAGATTCCTTTCCTTTTACTTTCACATATCAAGACACATCATTTTCTGTATTTTCTATATAATTTTTGCAGTACTCAGTATGCGTATGCAGTGCTCAATATATACAAGACAATGAAACTGTCGTGCTGTAAAACAATAGAAGAAGTCAAAATACTGACCATGCAATTGAGTAAAGTTGCAGCAAAGATTCATCGTCTTGTTCTCCGTACGTCTATAAAGTGAGTTTGACATTTCAATATTAGGAGATGTTTCTTACCACAATGCAGCAGTTTCTTTAGAGTTGTTGCTATGTTCCTGAAGTCGGAGGTAATCACTTCCAACAGTAGCTTCTCCTCCTCATTTGCGGGGCTTTGTTTCTTCAGTATCTAGTTTATACATTCATATATGGAAAAAACACAGTCAATGAGTAATTTCCCATAATGATATAGGAGGCAATTCAAGTGATTTAATTTTAACAGTCCTTTATATTCAGCCCATTTTTCTTAGGTACCCCATGGAGTTTGTAAACACTAGTGGCACTATGGGCTAAATTATAATGAGCTGACCTCATACTGACACTATGGGCTTCATTCATCAAACGTGAGGAATTTCTTCTTGAAACAGTTACACAGTTTTCACAGAGATACTGACATTCACCAATTTTTCCTTGATTGGGATTGGTTCTTAGTTAAGGCAGAATTTATGAACACTTATGAACACACGCAAATTTTGTGCTGACATGTATGTTCACAAACACATATATTATATGATTTAAATTTTAATTGTTATTTATTATTTAATTTTTTATAACTGTTTTGAATAATTCACAAAAAACATTTTAGTAAAAATTATATAAAATAAACACAACACTAACACTTCAAATAATTAGAGATTAATGTTAGAAAATATAACTGTCTCACTCTCTCAAACACACACACACACACACACACACACACACACACACACACACACACACAAACACAAACACACAAACACACACACACACACACACACACACACACACACACAAACACACAAACACACAAACACCCACACCAACACACACCTTTGCTGCTATAATGCATAAAGTATGTGGGTCAGGTGGTTGATAAACACATTTTTTTTACAACACATATGCATCTTTTTGTGTTTTTTTTTATCTACTCCTCACTACTAAATATGACAGCTCCTTTGGCATTCACTTTCTGCAGGAGCGCCGCCACTTCTAAACTATTTAAGGTTGGGTTTTTTTTTGTGTAGAGTCTGGCACTCCACCTCTTTAGACTTTCGGCTAAGCATTCTTGACTTAATTCTCGAAACTTTCTTCCTCTACAGTTTATGTGTGCACATGTCCCTGCAGTCTCATGTCCCTTAAAGGGGATTTGAGGGGCTACTATCTTTGCTAATTAGGATAAACTGGCACGTGCTATCAACTTACAAGAACAAGAGAATTCATCATTATAGGAACACAGGGGGAAAAATTCTGTGGTTTAAGAACATGTCATAAATCTGACGTAGGACCTTTATTTAGAGCAAAATTTAGGAAGATACTGGTGAATAAACCCAGTGTTTTGGTGAGAAATAATAAATGTGACATCTCTAAAAAAAACTCCCCAGGGTAGCTTAAGCACTTAATTATTGAGACAAACACATTATTGTGTTTTTGCTTTTCCCTTGTGTCTTGATCGTTGCAGTACTTTACCTTTACTTTTATTTCCCCTTATTATGTTTATTGTATGCACCAAACACCAAGGCAGATTTCCTAATAAGTGATAAACTATTTAATAAATAAACCTTTTTTAAAAAAAATTCTGACTCTTTACTCTCTGACAAGGACATTACATCTACAATAAATGCAGCAGTTCTCTCAATCAAGTGCAAAATTTTACCTTGTCACACCATCAGAGATTCTATGTCTCATCTGCCAAAATAATGTGTCAGGCAACTCTTTCAAAATAAGACACCAAACAGAAAGCACATATTAAAACTCACTCTAGAACACACACCTTATCAATGTGGGTATCTCCTGGTAACACAGTCTCCAACTCTTGTAGATAGTGCAGCAGTCTGTCCTCTACTCTCTGAGCATAGTGTTCACCATACTGCTCCTCCATCTGAGTCTGAAAGAAAGCAAGTACTGAAACACGTCACTCGAAAATTACACTCGATCAGAATTTTTGTATTTTTTTAAGTAATTCTTTGGGGTTTAATTATACATTCCAAAATCTAGAAAGCAACGTAGTCAGGGTTCAATGTCAATAAGAAACATATCCTGGGTTGCACACAAATTTGTGTAATCAGAGCTTGTTTAATTTACAGCATGGGTTAAATTAATTCATTTTTATTCACAATATTGCTCTCTAATTTTCTGTCCACTGTTGGGCCCTGTGAACTTTAATACCTGAGCTCCAGAGGTTTCTAATTTCAATCAGGCTCCCTCTAAACAGTTTCAGAAGATTTTTTATTGCAGGTTTCATCACATAGTTTAGGTTTATGAGGTCCGTTTGGCCACAACAGGAAACAGTGACGCAAAGCATTAATTACTCCTCATGAAATAATTTCTCAGATGTTCTGAGTAAACAAACTGCTCTAATATACCTATACGGTTCGCAAGGGGAGTTTTTAATATGTGGATCTGTAGTGCCCCCTTATGGACATCAAAATTAGGGGCAATGAGACAAAATACTAACTGATCATTGTTTTACACATTACATGAACACATTAGAAACTCAGAAAAATATATATCATAAATCACATAAATCATCTAGAAAATACAACGATCATTAAAAAAAAAACTACTTCCGGTCTGATTTTTAATTGTAGCTTTTACAAGATATTTTCAGAAGGTTTTTCAAAAAATTTAATAAATCTAAATGCTTTTAATATTGTTTGTTTACACAAACATTTATTGTGTTTATCCTGTTGTGATTGGTTGTGCATTGGGGTTGACAAATGGTGACCAGCTGCTATGCAGCACTTGGCTGTATTCCCAAAAATAATCTTTTGGGTGAGTAATATTTAATTAACATTCTCTATTTTTCTACGTGTCTTGTCTATATAGCAGTTTTTATGCCATGCATTTTTTGAATGATTTATGTGATTTATTTTACTCAACTTCTGATGTGTTGTATTTTGTGTATCCTTTTCATGCTTGGCTCCCCATGAGGGAGTATCAGACAGCATCGTTCAGCTCTGCTCCAATTGGTCCAACGCTTTTTTGTAAAAGTCACAATTATGGACACAGATGCAAATCAAACAACTACTTGGCCCTGAATCAGTTTTTCTCACTTGAGAGCTGCTGTTCTCCCTCTTGAGCTCTTTAAACTCATTTTAAACTTGTATCCTTTTCTACATCCTTTATTTAGGCTGTTAATCCTGCAGTTGTGAGACAGTGTGGTGAAGTAAACCAACCTTAATATAATCTTCAAGTTTGTCCTTGTTCATAGCAAGTGTTTGTGCCAGAGCCTTAAAGTCCAGATGGTTCTTCCTCATTAGAAACATTTCATGTTGGCTCTGTCCAAAAAAAGATGCAAAAAAAACATTGGCAACAAATGTTGTGTTGTATATTACATTCTCTATTTTGTTATCCAGACCATAAAAAGTAAGTTAACTTAAATTAATTTATGAAATGTAATACTTCACGAAGTAAACATACTAGATTCTGGGTGGGTTAAACCAATACTCTGTGATGGAAAATTACATTTTACAATATTTTTTTACAAAATACCTTGATATTGATATTAAAACACAATTTTAGTGTTTACACAAAATATTCATACAATGACATTTTTGATAAATTATCATCAGTAATTTGGATATAATGACTTGGGTAGAGACAAATAACAGAACAGCTGGAACAGCCTGATAAGTTCATAAAGTATCACTTTTTAATATAATGCAGCTTTTAAAACCAGGAAAGGAAAACGCTTAGCATAGCAATACAAAATCTAAGACAATATTTAATCTCATATCACAATATGGAAATAATACCAATATATGGCTTAGACCTATCTGAATCTTAAAATAATAGATAAGTTAATAACAATATTCAGACAGGAATCGCTAAACCATGTCCTCCAAATTTACTCCATTTGAATAAGGTTGGCTACTTCTGATATTAAATATACTCTCTCAGTTGCAGGGACAAACATTATCACCTTATAAAGCTAACATGGCTAATATAAGCAAAAAGCTGCCTATTTTCACATACATCAGACGTAGTAACATTACAGTCACTTGGAGTCATGATTGTATCTGATGAACATACGTGCAATATTCACTTCCATTTTAGTTGAGCCACAACAATAAAACTGCAGACAGTAAAACCAAAAGAATGAGTTATTTTCTATTTTAGTTTGTCTTTTAATTTATTACTTTATTCTGTCTTGATCATGTTTAATTCTATAAACAGAATTATTATTTCTGCATTTACTGCTAATATTCTTTGAATTGTATTTACTCCTACTGATTTTGGTTTTTGCTGTTATTTTTGTTTTGTTTTGTGATTGTTTCTATGTTGTTTAATTCTACTTTTATTTTTGTCTGGCCTTAGTTCGGCATTATTGTGCTAAAAGGTGCTATATCTAATAAAGTTATTATTATTATTTACTATTATTATTATTATTATTATTACTATTATTATTATTATTGTTATAAGTTACTCAGATTCTCTGGAGAGTTTAAGGGAAGTGCAGTAAGGCGATACATCTGTGAGGTTGTCACTACAATACACCCCTTTCACATTACAAGTAGTCATTTTCTGCCTTGTAACAATAAAACCATTAATAAGTGCAGCTTTTAGTGGAACTGTTGTTGTGATACTACACAAGACTAAAGTAAACTGAGTAAGTTTAACAGTTTCAACTAAAGACATGCATAACAAAAAGTGCCAAGGTTGGACACTTACACATTGATCTTGGTACTGAGATAGTTTACTTGGGAAAAACTGGCAGGTTTTAAACACAGTATCGACCATTCCTCGGCCGTCCCTGAGCATCCACATGATGACCTGAAGGCAGAGACAACAACAGAGACAGGGAGAGACGAACAGAGAGCAGGAGAGTGAAATTAAAATCTCAGAATATAAATAAACTTAGAAAGTAAAGCCATGGATAAACTGCAGAGGAAACATGCCAGTATCAACAATTTTACATGCTTGTCTAATGAATGAATGCTACCACCACTCATCTCCATACCAGGGTCTTAAGGCCAAACATGATCTTCATGTGTTTGATTGGAGTCACCAGTCTGGGTAAAAGTCTGTAAGTGGCTTCCAGAAAGCTAATCACTCTCTCAAAGTGCTCCACATCCCTGTTCTGTACGATGGAGAACGCCTGGGCGGAGGCGACACGCAGCCTACACGAATCCTCCAGGCTCAGAGGCTGGGAGTCCATCTCTGGCAAACCGGAGAGATCCACAACTGTGAAGACAGAACATGACGCATGTGAAGTCAAGTCAAACTTTATTTGTTTAGTACAATTAAAACAACACCACAATTGACCAAATATTTGGTAATATTTTATTTCTAGAAAAATCTGGGTGAAAATATGCCTTCCAAACAGGGTTTGAAAGGCAAATCACTACAAAGTAGTGTAGAAAAATGTATTTCCCACTGAAGTGAAAGTACCAATAGCATGAAATGTAAATAATGAAGGAAAGCACAAGTGGACTATTAAAGTAGCATAAATTTGTCATTTTTTATCACTGCTGCATTATTTTAAAAATATTTTGATTAGAAAAAACGTATTAAATGACATGTAATAATGAGACTAGGCTATGTCTTACTTAACACAACTGAGCAAAGTGGTGTGATTTCTTTCAAAAACATGGGGAAAATGGCAATGAGCAAGTTGGTAAGTAATTTTCTACAAATTGCAAAAAATTGTTAGATTTAGAAAATGATTTTTTAAAAAAAAAAAAAAAAAAAAAAAAAAAAAAGCCAGGAAAATGTCAGGGGAAAAAATTAGGGAAAAACTATATTTATAATTATCATAATTACATATTTAAAATCATGTTACATAATTATTATAATATTTCTTACACGTTTTCCACGTTTTGTTTGCCTTTGCCTTGCCTTTGTTTGTTTGTTTGTTTGTTTTTAATTTTCTGTCTTTTTCTTTTTTGTTTTGTTACTAATTTTCACGCAGTTTTCTTTTATAGTTTAATTTTTGTTAAAAAAAATCTGAAACTACCAATTTCTTGCAATTTGTGGTTAAAACCTTTCGATATACAACAAAAACTTGATAAAATGACGCTTTAAAACAAGGAGAAAAAAGATAAAACAGGCGAATCTCGAAAGGTAATTAAAGCACTAAATGAATATAATTGTAGAAAATATACGAATAAACGCAACAGAAAACGAAACAAAACAATATAAGAAATAAGATAAGAATACAACATCACATCAGTGGGGATAAAACAAAGATAAGAGGATTTTAAAAAACAGATGAATAAGAGATAGATGGACAAGCAAATGCATTTAAAATTTTGTAAGGACAGAAACTAAGAAGGATAAGTAATAAACAGAGAAAGAGCAGCAAAATGAATGGAGGAAGACAGATTAATCAATCGATCAATCACGGTGACAAAAGTGAAAAAGTGACCTCCAAGAAGTCTCTGGTTCTGCAAGTCTTAGTTAAACCAACCTTCATGTATATCCATCATCCTGTGAGCCCAGACATGCTCTATGATCCACAGTGGAAACTTTGTGAACTTGTGTAAATCAGCAGGCTGCAGCTCTGTCCCCTCCATCAGACGCTCAGTCTAATGCGACGCTCGGCTCTGCAGCGTTTGTATCGGGACAACAGCAGCACCTTTTTGAACCCCCATTCATGAATGGGCTGTGGTCGCCATTTATGTACTATGTACTAGGTGATGGCACACCAACATGGACATGTTCCGACAAGTTACGGGAGTTTGCTCGCGGCTCATTTCAATTTGAAAACATTGCAAAATACTTCCGTGTTTGCAAACTCACTGACTGTCAAAATAAAATTTCGTAAAGCAGCTGTGCTATGACATAACGACGAAGCTAAACCGTGTAGACTTTTATTGTGAAGTCCACGTTTTTGACCTGGAACTAGTTTTGAACAGCGGCGTTGACACCGCAGCCTCCTGCTTTCACCTTCAGTCCTGAATATGTGGTCCTTTTACAGTTAGCACGGAAATTTACACATTAATATAAGGTAACGGAACCATGTAGTTTAATTTAAATGTGTTAAAACTACGTTTAACATGCAACATTTAGAGCGTATTCTTAATATAACTATACAAGCAGGATACCGACTTAGCTTGTAGCTTGTGGTAGCTGTGAATGGGCGCATGTTTTGTAGCACCTGTGTACCCCGTCGGCGGTGTTCGGCGCACTACATCTTGAAGGGGTTTTTTACATACAATACATGTACATTTGATATTTCCATTAAACACGGTGTACAAAAAATATTTCAGAACAATTAAAAAATTAATTCAATGGTACATTAAATAAAATGCAGGGAAAGTAACCCTTTGAAACCTGGAACGACATCACTGTAATTGTGCTGTTTTCACACACCTTTCACAAGTACTTAAACCTTTGAAGCCTGAGCAAATTATTTCAAAAACATAGGAAAAAATGCAATGAGCAGCTTGTGAAAAATGCTTCACAAACAATGAGATTTGCGAAATTATTTTGGCAAAAGGAAAGGAAAAACGTCGAGGAGAAAAAAGAAAAAGCTAGAGGAAATTTTTATATAATTACATATTTAAAATAATATAACTAAATTATTGTAATTTTTGAGCAGTTTTCCTTAGTAATTTCCTTTTACTTTTTTTGTTTGTTTTTTAAACTAATCTTGAGGTAACTTTCTTGAACTTTTTCCTAATTTCTTACAAATATTGGGGTCATTTCCTCTTTTGTTGCTCATTGCCTTTTTGTTTGCCATATTTTGAAAGAAATTAAGCACATTTGCTCAGGTTTCAAAAGGATAAAGAAACAACAAAAAACTATAGGATCTGCTAAACAGGTGGAATAACACTGAAATGTCTGAATACTCATAGTTTTTGCCAAATAACTGCTATATCGAGTTTTAAATTTTCAATAGTTTTCAAGTACTTTTAAGCCCTTTGAAACATGGATTGACATCAGTTTTCTTGTTCCGATTGAAGACGCCTTTAAAAAGCATGTAAACCTTCAAACCTGTGCAAAATGGTTTGATTTATTTCTAAATCATGGAGAAAAGGGTAAAAAGAACCTTAACAAGAAATGAAGACAAATATAACATATTTGGCACATGGTTAAGAATTCACATTAACTAAATGTTCTTCTTTTGTATGATTTCTCCCACAGCCCTGTGCATCACACCCCCTGCATGTGACTCATCATCCCAGCTGCAAGTCCACCATGAACACAAGATCCTGTGTGTCTGTGCTCCTGCTCTCGAGGATGGGGTTCAGACCTTGTGCACCTCGCTGCGGTGCCGGGATTGTGAGTTGCCTTCAGCGAATCTCACCGCACCGGCCTGTACCCTGCAGTAACTCTTACTCCAGCAGCATTAAAGTGCGCCCCTATCTTCAGTACATGAAACGCAAGATCATACCTCCTCCCAGCCCTCCGTACAGCCATGTGTGCCAAGTCGGTGACCCAGTCCTCCGTTCTCAAGCGGCTGCTGTTGACCCTGCGGCTGTTACAGGCCCTGAAATTCAACAGGTCATCAGCACTATGGTAAAAGTCATGCGAAAAAAAGAGTGTGTGGGACTTAGTGCGCCTCAAATTGGGGTGCCACTCCGCATCCTGGCACTGGAATATCCCGAGAGGATGTTGAAAGAGAGTTTACCTGCAGAAAGGGAGGCCCGTGGTCTTTCCGTGCAGCCCCTGAGGATCTTTGTCAACCCCCGGCTGAGGATCCTCGATGGACGGACTGTGCTCTTTCAGGAGGCCTGTGAAAGCATCTCAGGCTTCTCTGCTACAGTTTCACGCTACCTGTCTGTGGAAATTTCTGGTACGCATGTTTATAGCTTAATCCTGTGTTTCTGTGGTTTTCAAGTTTTGTACCAAATGTCATTTGCTTAGACTAAGACTGTTGGGGCAAATGTATTCAAATTTGGCTCTAGTTTTTTTCCAAAACAATAAAAAAAAATTATAGTAGTAGTAGTAGTAGTATTAGTAGTAGTAAAATATAGTACCCTTGCATTTCATTGAAGAGTACAAAATGTAAATGAAGATGCGGATACTACACCAGTTTTCTGATGGGGAATTAATTTCACCATTTCTGATTAGTAGACAAATGAGGGACAGTTGCTGATGTATTTCTGTATATTGTACTCATCCCTCTGCATGTTCATGCTGCAGGTCTGAATGAGAAGGGTGAAGCTGTGACGTGGCAGGCCAGCGGCTGGCCCGCTCGCATCCTCCAGCACGAGATGGACCACCTGGACGGTGTCCTCTACATCGACCGTATGGACAGCAAAACCTTCATCAACATCAACTGGCAGGCAAACAATGAATAGAAGATCATCAAGCCACAAACAATTATATGCAGTTTTACTTCACACCATCTCTGATCAGCCTGCATTGTGACGATGGAAGCTTCTATATTTGCTGTTTTAGGGACACGTGGTCTGGTTGACATTTGGAATAAGAGCTCAATATCAGAATCATCAGCAACTGCTGCAACAGAAAATCCATCACTGGAAGTGTTTTTCTTTCTCTGCAGGGCAGAAACCCCAAAGCAATGATCACTTTAAAGTGAAAGCCGAGAGAGACATTTTTCTCAATGACTTCTTTTTGTTCAACTCTAAAACTGGTCATTCTGCTGGTTTTACATGAGAATGGAAAAATGGATGAGTCTACGTCAAGTTTGGACAGGGGACTTGGGGCATGTCTGGGACATGAACAGGCATGACCCGGCAAAAACACAAGTGGTTCAAACAGCTAAAAGCTTTTTTATGCCTCCGTGCCCGTGATAGACATGGCCATCATAATGTTTTCGGGGTTGTCCGCACATACGTCTGTCCGTCCCATTCTTGTGAACGCGATATCTCAAGAACGCCTTGAGAGAATTTCTTTAAATTGGGCACAAACGTTCGAATGGACTCAAGGATAAACGGATTAGATTATGGTGGTCAAAGGTCAAGGTCACAGTGACCTCATAAATGTTTCTGGCCATAACTCAAGAACCTTGGGTGCGCACATCCAAACTGTGCTTGTTGTATACATCATCTGCCGGGGGAAAATGTGAGTGAAGCATCCACATTTTCATAGACAAGGATGTAAACTGTAACTGCAATTTGACGGGCGCACAGAGGCGTACGACTGCATGGCCAGAAATCTGTTTTTCTCCAAAGATCTGTCTCAGTGCTCAGGACATTCAAACCATTTGTGTGTTTCTGTGAGCTTAATGTAAAGTCTGCACTGGGAGGATGACACCTTAAAATCACACAGTGTTCTGAAATGGATCAGTAGCCGAGTCACTTTAACTTGAATCAAGGCTTCACATTTCTGTATCAGGTTTCCATGACTTACATGTCCACAACCAATATTTGTTATTAAAATGTTAATCATATTTTTCTTTATACGTCATTTCCCCTTTATCTAAAGATTTTGTCAGCAAGGTATTTTCCAAAACATTAAATGTCTAATATTAAATTAACAGTTTGTCCTTGTGCCAAATAGCAGCAGATCAAATTTCGATTGCATGAAAAGCAATGAAAAGCATGCACTTCTTGGTGATTTTACAGATTATAAATGGTAAATGTACTGCACTTGTATAGTGCTTTTCTAGTCTTTTGTCCATTCACACTCTGATGGCACAGGATCAGGAGCACTTTGGGGTTAAGTATCTTGCCCAAGGATACTTAGACATGTCGACTGGAGGAGACCGGCGATCAATTTAACAATATCAGCACATAAAACCTTTTGAATCCATGAAATGATCTGTTCCGCCACTAGACTTTTTTTCCTGAAAAGTTGCAATTTTGAATCATTAAATCATTAAATGCATGCATCATAAATCATACTGCAGTTTTCTTTCCTTGTGATTTCAACTGAAACCTTGTCAAAAATACCTAGGGGTTACAATTTATGGCTGAAATAATCCATTGATTAAGCCCAAATTTATTTCTCAAAGAAAGTGGGATAGACATATTTGAAACAATTTTCTGACACTTTATCAACCAAAAGATTAATGGCTTTATTAAGAAAATAACTAGCAGATTAATTGATAATGACAATAATTGTTAGTTGCACAAATTTGTTTTTGCAGCAATTAAATAATCACATAATCAGCCAAAAAAAATGATTTGAAAACTTGTGTCCTGTCCTCGTTATGATTCAGTAATATACTGCATGTAATAAATGATTTACAGGGATTGTTTGTTTTTTTGTAAGGTAAGCTATAAATAACTTTACTGTCACAAATATAATGTTCTAAAAAAATGAGCACAGACAAGTGATGCTGTGACCTTTTTACTCCAGTTTGTGTGCAGGCAGTTAATACAGATGAAAACAAACAACGTTGACATTTAAGTGACACAGGAGCACAAACCGCAATCAATACCCCGGTCCGTACGCAAGCAAGTCTGGACAGTACATGTTTTCAAAATGCCGATAATGGTTAATATGGCCACTTAGAGAATAACTTGAGTGATGAGAGTCCCAGAAAGACGACCAAAATAGAAAAATTGGAGCACACTCAATACTGCATTTCAGCAACATGTTAAAGGCAACATTTGAAATTGATTTATTGTACTTGAATTAAAAAAAAAAAAAGGAAGTGTGTTCCAGTATGCAGAGTTAAGGCACAGTGATTTTGCTAGTTGTGCCTCATTTGTGCAAAACTTTACAAATATATATCACACAGAAGATGACTGGTCAAAGGTTTGGCCACAGGTGCATACAACAGGATTTCTATACCAGCAATCGCTACAATACTCATTACCACAATATCTGCAGAGCACCAGAGGGTTTCTGGAACATGCCCTCCCACAGGAGCACACGCCCAGGGGCGTGATACTGTGGTGAATTTGGCAGAAATTTATTTCTCTGCAGGAACCAGAATGAAAGACACCACAGCTGTGACACAGGACCTGAGGGTCCGGCTTGGCAAGGTCACAGCATTCATGGTAGGTGATTGGATGTAAAGACACAATTATGGATTTAGGGTCATCATGCAGAGCTAGGGATGACATTGCTGCGCTGCTGCTGGTGAGAGTGGGTGATGTGCTCATGCCACTCACTCTGAGGCTTCCAGCCTGTGGTGACACCTCTCTCAATTCCATCTCTTCTGTCGTATTGTCAGGAAACACCGTGTGGTGGTTCTCCATCATGCATTGCTGAAGCAAGACACAGGTAACGTCGTGAGAAGTGTTGCATTCGATACAGAGTTTAATAAAAAGTGGAGAAGTCTGAAGACAGCTGCAAAGGTGGTTTGCTTCGGCCTGGCGCTCGCAAAGCCCCAGTGCTTCTGCCTCCAGACTGAGTGACTGTGAGTTCCCTTTGTCGAATCTTAACTCTTCACAGGGACGTCTGCCTTGCCTCACGCCGGCTGAGAAGCTTCTGGTAGTGTCCGGCTCCAGTGGTGACGTCTTAGTCAGCTGGCAGTTGTATGTGGAGACGCAGACATGCTCTCTGGTGGACAGGGGGCCGGATGATGAGGACAAGGACGTCACTCCGTTGCTGTGTGTTTTGATGGGAGGGGGTGATGCACCGCTTTGATTCATCCAGGTTAAAGAGCGGGGACTCTCGTCCACTGCGACTTCCCTCTGACCCCCGTTAACATGCTCATCTGTGTACAGATCCACCTCCCCTTCTCCATCAAACTGCTCTATCAGGGGCTGGTTGACATCCAAGGCCTTTTTGGTGTTGTCAAGGGCGACCTGTCGAGATGCATGGACAATGAATCCTCAACTACTTTGTATTTACATCTTGTTGATGCTTAGTACCCTGTAGGAAGGAATAGGTCGGTTCCAGGGGTTGAAAAACGAGGCCATCGCCAAAGTGGCAAAAATTGCAATCCCTCAAATGTGCACTTGAGGCTGGATCAAAGAATGTGTCACTCCTCACAGACCTCCATGTTAAAATACCCACATTTTATAGACATGTTTATAGATCCATGGTTTACAGCCTGGTACAAAAAAACAGGTTTTGTCTCAATAGCTAATTTCAACAGTCATGACAACGGTACGGAGGGTTGACTGTTATATAACTGACAAATGTTAAGACTTAAAGTTTGCATGATTTAGGGCGTGGCTGCTTTGACTGACAGGTAGTCGCCATCTGTTCAGTCAGACTGTAAGTAAAGATGGACGACGCACCTATGCTGAAGTGAGGTTAAAATATACCGGATACGAGGCGTTGCCATTTTGCAAAGGTGATGTCATTGGGAACCCTGCATCTGCGCAGCAGCGATATCCGCGGTGGGGAGGGCTTCCGCTGAAACACCCAGCCAACCAATAGTGAGCAGCTCCACTGAATGTGAATGCACGGATTGGCTGTCCCGGTTGTCAATCATGGTCAAAAGCCCCCTTTTGTATAATTGAATAACTCATTAAAACCGAACCTATCATGAAAAGAAACACTTGAACGAAAATCGGGGTGATGAGAACTACCTTCAGAGACAGAAACCGTTTTTGGGAAAATTTTATTTGGCGTGTACTTTGAGTTTTTAGTTTAGCCTATGGCCATTCACTAACATGGAGGGGCAGGTCTTAGGACATTAAGTACAGGCAAATCTGAGATGGCGAAATAAACTGTTCTCTGATTGACGTATAAGACGTACAACAACAAGAACATGAAACAAACCAAATATGTGAACTCAGACTCACAATGGCATTTTTTTAAATAAAGAAGCTCTATTTTGATGCTGTTTTATGCACTCTGGCACCTTGTGTATACTAAAAGTACAAAACAATTCCCAGTGTGAGTCACTTTATTTTTATTGTGAATTAAAATATGGCTGGAGGGCCACTCTGCACCCTATCGGGGACCAGATTTGAGTAACACTGTTCTAGAGCATTATTTTATGCACATTTCCCTAATGTCTGTGGGTTAAAAAGTGTCTGTCAGCACAGCATGAGTTCATAATAACAGACCCACCAGTTGGGTTAAATAGTGGGGCTGCAAAAGACGAAAGCATCCCATCTCCACAAAAGACATGATTTCAAAACATGGACGCCATGATTGACTGAGGCAGACATACCTGTACGCTGCTTCCTCTCTGCCTCTCCCTCACCAGACTCAGCTCCCACTGGGCCTCACCAACGTGCTTCCCCAGAGCTGTCAGAAGTAGGCAACACTCGCAGCGGGCCAAGAAGAAGGCACATGACAAGCAGAGGAGGTCATCCAGAGAGGCAGCACTGACTCTGGGCGGCTGGAGACAAAGCTGCTCATGTCGAGACGAGCTGAGCTGGTATCCTAGCAGGCCAAACAGTTTCTCAATCTGTGGCATCGAAAGCACCGGTTTGATATTGTGGGTGAACATACCGGAGTACATCTGGAGCACAGACAACAAGAAAAGACGAATCTTTTTTTTTAAATGGCACTTTTTTTGAATGAGAAATTTGATACATGGCTTCATTGTTTCAGCGCTTTTTTTCAGCCAACCTTGACGACTTTGTACTCGTCTCTCCAGGGACCGAGGTACAGGTTCAGGGCTGCTTGCTCCAGCACCTCAAAAGCTTTAGCCAGGCCTTGCATGCCCCCTCTGGCTTTCACTCGCCCAGCACAGGTTGCGGTTGTTGTTGTTGCTGCTGCTGCTGCTGCTGCTGTGAGCGACTCCTCCATCACCCTCAGAGGATCCAGACCCAGGCAGTGCGTCTCCTGAGCATCTCCGTCTTTCAGCAGGCCCTGCACCTGTTTCCACAGCTCCTCATCTCTACACGCCAGGCTGGAGCCACGTCCCACAATTTGCTGCTCCAAACTGTGGTCATAGATGGACACTAGCTCCCTGGCTCTGTGCCTAGAGATGCTCATATCTTTCATTCAGCTGAGACAGAGACAAAGAGGACATTTACTTGAAGAATGAAACTCTGTACTGTTTCTTCATAATTATTATTTAGCTAAAACTTAGAGTATTCCCTCTCAAGACAGTCTGATTTCCTTAAATGAAACACTGGATGACATTCAGTAGGAAAGTTGCATGCACATGGAACAAATGTTACATTTGTTTGTTTGTTTGTTTTTTTTAAGCATTGTATTTCATGTCTCCATCTGTGTTGTTTGGTGAGCGTACAAACTTCATGAAACTAGAGTAGGTTTCAGTAAGTTAAAGCGATTTGGTGTTGAGGTAATGTTATGTTCATTAATACATCCTGAAGTTGCCTGAGATATTACAAACTATGTTCCAATTTCATAATACTTGTTTCAAGGGGCAGGAGTTATGATATTGATTCTGCCAGATGATGTATCCCTATTTGATTCATGGTAATGTGTAAGTTTGGCAACTCTGTCATCGCTTAACGTGACTTCTGTTTCACTGTTCAGGACACTGAATATTCTCTCAGTAAATGACATGAATATTCATCAGATATATCTGTTTATAAATAAATACAGGTTTTTGATGTCTCCTATAACATCATCCTTTACCATTTTCCTTGAATGTAATTCCAAAGTCATTCATATAACACTAGACAGGCCGATCAGCTTCACCTTTACCTTTATACAGAACAAAACATGGCCAATATTCCCTCAAATATCGTGGAGGACAGATATGAAATGCCACAGTTAAACATATCAAGAGCTCTTAATCATTAGAAATTTTTTAAATTGAAATTATCATTACATTCAAGTCATGTATAATTATTTCTGCATGTGTAAACATATAATGTATATTTTCTTGATTTGTATCGTGTTCTATGTATTTCTTGATTTTTACTGAATTAATGTTAACTGACTAGTAACTTTTTCTGCTCAGTCTGCTTTTTGTTGTATTTTCGTAAACACTTTGTAACCGAAAGTGAAACTTGTGACACCGAATGTAAAGAAAAAATAATGTCATCGTAACGTTACCTTCGAAATAAGCCAACATGTTTTAACATTAACTTAGCTAACAGTTAATATATGACAGCATCACTCTGTATCACTCAGCAGCATCTCTGCTTGACGTTAGCATTAGCTTCAACATACGGAATAGCTAGTTTAGCTAGGTTAACGTTACCTGTTAATGTTGCGTTTTTGTCGTAGAAATTCACACCAAATCTCTAATAAAGATCATCCAACTTCATAGTTTTTGAACTTGATAGAATGTACCAGTCAAATATGATCGGAAATGTGCTAGCTGTTATTTCAGTTCGGTTAACCTACAATCCACCGACAGACGAAAAGTCCACTTTTAAAACTGAGGACACACGGCTCTCCGCAGACAGACAATCTGTGGGGAAAGACCCCGGAAGTTACAGCAAATTTCCTCAGAAAAGTTCAAATTTCCTCTTAAGAAAATTCGCTAGATGTTTTGGACGAACGCCGAATTAAAGAGCGAATCTCGTTGATTTAGATAATGCTGTGTGACGGATTTTAGAAGGTACGAGATTTTGTCGAAACGCTAGGCAACATTAAATTATTATAGGTTATGAATGATATCTCGGTGCAAGAGAAAATCACTGATGTCGGAGCTAAGCTAGCCTTACCTCGCAGCTACAGCGGAAAGTTTGATCAAAGTAAAGCTTTGCTCGACACATTAGATACACACAAACTCACCTGTGTCTGGCTGTTATGCAGGTGCTTATCAATAAATCAGGTTGACTAAAACATTTCCGGCCACACGGCTATCTGCGTGCAGCCGATAGCTGCTTGATTGTCTCGGATAAAGTAAACATTGTCACGTGGCACGGATTTTCCCCAGCTTCAGATGGGTGCATCTGGTAGGAGCACCAGGATGGGCCGGGGAGAAGGGGTCCTGCTGCAAAACTCAGGATCAAAACTAAACTGAAAACTAGAGAAAGAGAAAATAGCCGGCAACTATATTACGAAATCAATCGATAAATGGCCAACATAGGCCTGCCTGTGTCGTGTTTACTTCTACCAAGTGATGGAATGTAAACAAAGTGCATATACTCAAGTAGTGAACTTAACTATGAATTTGAGGTACTTGTACTTTACCTGAGTAGGCTATTTTTTCACTTTATACTTTTACTCCACTACATTTCAGAGGGAAATAATGTTTTTGTTTTCTTACTTCATTACTTTTAATTGAAAGTTTTAGTTACTGGTTACTTTTACGAACTAAGATGTTCTAATTTATAATTTTGAGGTTTGAGGGTTTGTTTCTTTTTTAAAGATTTGTCTGCATTGGTTACTTTCACTCGTAATAGGCCTACCTGTATTTGTAATGTTTAAGTAGTCTACATATCCTGATTATCGCCTACTCAGTCTACTTATTTTTGAGTAACATTTTCAATGCAGGACTTTTACTTGTAACAGCATTTTACAAGATGGTATTCGTACTTTTACTTAAGTTAAGGACCTAAATACTTCTTACAGTGCTGCTTCCACCTAACCCTTTGAAACCTGGATCGACATCAGTATTCTTGTGCTGCGTTCAAACGTCTTTCACAAGCTATTTTACCCTTTCAAAACTTACCAAATTGGTTTGGGTTTTTTTAAAAACATGGGGGGTCAACGGCCAACTTGCCAAGAAATGCCCTACAAATTCAAGAAATTGGTTAAAGTAACAAGACAATTACCTAAAAACTTGTTCTTTTCTCTAAAAGAAGGCAGGATTGTTAGAAAAGGGAAAAATACATTTATAAATATATATACAGTATATACTTTTAATTCTTTTTTTTTTAGGTAACATTCTTGTAACTTTAAAACCAGTATTTGCTAATTCATGGGCCATATCATGTAAACATGGCCATTGCCTTCTCTCCATGATTTTGAGATAAATGCTCTGGCTTCAAAGGGTTAATTGTGTTATGTGAATCCTCCACTAGATGGGAGCATTCTGTGTTTAAGGCGCCCTGCGAGCCTACACGTGAACCGATTGCCTTATCGTTGTCAGCGGGTAAACACACAAGCACACACACACAGATACACTGTCCCGGGGTGGGACAGTGGTAAGCCTCTTTTGTTGACCTGCAGGCGTGGCCTTAGTGACAGTGGTAGAAGGGCGGAACTGTGGCCCCTGAGTTTAGTTTAAAGCATCCTGGGTTGGCCAAGATGCTCTGCACAAATCAGCAGCTTCACTTTCGGCACACACACAGAGTCATCCTCCATCCTCCAGCAGGCGTGTGCAGCTAAAGCCAGCATGTCAAACTCGGACAGGGTTGTGTTAGCTCTGGGAGGAGCGGGCACAGTGGGCTCCGGGGTCGTTAAAGCACTGCTGGACAAAGGTAAGCTGCCCAGGGACCACTTGGAGTCACAAAGAAAGTCCCTCTCCACTGCTAAGAGGATATTTACTGGAATTATTCTCAATTAATCCTTGAAGCTGCTGATGATGTTTACATTTTCTATGTTAACTCTTACAACCAAATTAATTTGGAGACTGACCTGACTTTTTTACGCACAAGTGAATGTCTTTCGGATTTTACGCACTGGCAATTCCATCTTGATAAATTGTGCAGTAGATAATTTAATATCTACAGATTATTTTAGTACTTTATGGGCATTCTATGGCTTTGAATCGTTAAATGACAGTCTGTTAAGGCAATATTGACATTGCATCTGCGTGCGTAAATTTGTAAATTTTCGGGTGTATCTCCAAGTGCTGCACTGATAGATATAACAATCAGGTAAGGTGCCAGTTGATTGCCAAACACAAACCTTTATATAATGTAAATATATGTGTTTTAAGTGCGTGTTGTGAGTTTTTGATCACTTTTGCTTTTGGTAAAATTATCATGTTTGGGATATTTCCGCTGAGGGTTTAATCAACAAAGCATCATATCTACAGTTATTGTCTATCATTATCATATCTACTTTTATTGTTTTATTTGTTTGTTTTTAATAAAAAATAATAATAATTGTATAGTTTGGATTGTTAAAAGCAACCCTGTTTAGAGGCTTTTACAGTCCCAATGCTACAGTCTCTGGCTTATATTCAATTTGTTCTGGTGCCGCTGCACTCTGCATGACCCAGGGAAGGAGACAGTGCAGGTCAGGATGTCGTGACGAGAGTGCTCTGGTCAGGGATTTGCATTGCCTCTATAGCTTTACTGTTTGCACTGAGCATAAAGTTACCATCTGCTGCTCTGCCACATTTGTCCCTCTGATGGCCTTGATTTGGACAATGTAGGCCTATTAGTGAATGCTCATTTTCATGTGAACGGGATTAGTGCTACTGTATATGTGCTAAAGGCGCTGGTTTTGTCTGTCTGCACAATAGATTAATGTAGTATCTAATGTGTGTGTGTGTGTGTGTGTGTGTGTGTGTGTGTGTGTGTGTGAAGGTTTCAAAGTTGCAGTGATCTCCAGGGACAGCAGCCGCCTGGAGAGGCTCCAATCATTTGTCTCTCCCAACACAAAGGATAATCTCATCACTATAGTGGGGAATGTAGGTGAGTTGGATTACTCATCCATCCATTCATTCATCTATTTGACATTCTTGTGCAATGATACTCAATTTACGTCCCATGGGCCAAATCTGGCCCCCAGTAGAGTTCTGGGTGCCCCCCAATGATTTTCTAATTCACAATTAAAATAAGGTGATTCACAATGGGAAATGTTTTTGTTCTTTAAGTATAAATGAGGTGCCAGAATGCATAAACAGCATCAAAATAGAGCTTGTTTAACAAAAAAGTGCCAATGGAGGATTCCTGACTGACGTCCTAGCTAAGCCCCTAACATCTTAAAATCCCCCTTGTAATCCTTGAAATGTCATGAAATCCAAGAAACTTCCTGAAACCCCGGAAACGCCTGAAATCCCAGAGACATCCTAAAGCCCTAGTAACATCCTAAAATCCTAGTAACAACTTAAAATTCTAGAACGCTCCTAAAATCCTAGTAATGTCTTAAAATCCAAAACATCCTAAGATTATAGAAATGTACTAAAATCCTAGAACTGTCCGAGAAATGTCCTATCATGGCTGCAATGCCACTAATCTCTAGCGACCCCTCAAGACTGCAAAGTTCATTATTTGAAGGATGCAAGTGTATGAAAAAAATGATTATTTTACTATTTTCATGCTGTTTTCATTAGCACCATGCCAGTGATTAAACAAGCTCCAGAGTCTAAAACCATCATAGTGGCTCTGTGAAGCTGTACTTTGCAAAGGTCAGCATGCTTACATTCTCACTACGACAGTTTTGATGTCCTCATGTTTAGTAGGTATGTTTTTCACCATTCTCCTGACACCTGTGTCAGCATACTAACATTTCCAAATTGGCACTAAACACAAATTGCAGCTGAGGCTGATGGGAAAGTTATCAGTTTAACCAAGGTACTAATTTTGGCTTGATCGTGGTACTAGCTGAAAAGTCACTTATCAGAATTAATCCTGAGGTAGACATAAATGTTTGTCTTAAATTTCATGTGAATCCATCCCATAGTCGTTGACACACCTTAGTCTGATCAACAAATGTAACCTGCTGGTGGTGCTAGAGATGAAATCAGGAGATAACCTAAGCCAATATGATTCATTGTTTAGAGACACGAAATGTCTGCACAGAAAGTCATAGTGGATTGTCCAGTAGATGTGGAAAAATTTCACTGGATAAATGAAAATTCTGACCTGCTAATGGCACTAGCGATGTAGCAAATGATGTGTAGATTTTTAGGCATTCTATTATTTTAAATGGCTTGCAAAATATTGCTTATAGCTGACTTAAATGGAGAAAAATCTCCTCAAGGGCTGAGGCCCAGCTCCAAATTCTGTTTGCAAAATATATCAGCTTCACGCAAAAACAATCAGCCCATATTTGTCTGACTATAGACATATTGGTCCACCTGAAAGCTTTTCCTCTCCTGAATCCTTGTCTCTGCTCTAGGGTCAGAGGAGGGAGCGGAGCAGGCGAAGCAGGCCCTGCTGAAGGCGGTGGGGAAGGTAACTGATGTTGTCTCCTCTCTGGGCTTCAGTTGGTGGCAGGGAGGTCCGCCACACACCCAGTCTCTCAAAGACCTACACTGGGTAAGCACACAAGAGACTAACAGTGGTTTTGATAAAAATGTAATTTCCTTTGCACTCAGGTAAGCATATGCACATCTTGTTACTTTCAATAGTTAAAGAGGTGGCAGTAATGGCAGTTGTAAGATTATATTAGTAGTTGTGAGGCTGTCCTGATTTTCATGTTACATCCTGTTTGTACTTTGTTGCAGAGGCTTTTCCTCTGTTGAGAGGACGAAACTATGATTCTCATCTCATTTCATATTTTATCTCCTGGCAACTCTTCAGGTAATCGAGACGTTACTTTTCAGCACATTTGTGTCATGGAAGGCCTTCTTCCCCTTGGTGAGGGATGACTCCAGCTGTACCTACACCTTCATAACAGGTGAACATTTAGCTGTTTATTTCTACTAATAGCCCAGCCTCTGTCAAATGTATGTAATCTGAAGGCAGCTGCCTGTCGCCGCTGGAAACCAGATTGATGAAGGAATGAAAGTGAATCAAAATGGTTAAGCTTGGAGCCGCAAACCCTAACACTGAGCTGAGGGATATTTAGTTGAGCAAAACACAAAGTCACTCGATCTGGTTTTATATAAGACATTGATTAGTGCAACTTTAGCTTATAAAGTGAGCATAATAGTGTCCTCATAACAATAATTAATTTAATTCAAGTCATTGTACTATTTTTCAACAATAAAAAATATTAAAAGTCCAGGTGTTTTTGTAGTCATCCAAACACAACCCGCCTGTGGAAAAGCAGCCCAAAATGCCCGCTAGTGGTTGCTGACATAGTCAATGGTGAAATGTAACCAAGTAATAACACTTTGTTGGGTTTTTTTTATATCTGTACTTTACATAAGTTTTTATATTTATGTCAACATTCACTTCTACTCCATTACATTTCCTAAATAAAACGTATCTGTATCTGTGCCACAGGAGGAGCAGGAGAGAAGTTGCTGATGCCTGGCACCGGCTTCCTGACAGTAGGAGCTGCCAGCACTCTCGCCTTCTGTCAGGTACTACGAGAGGAGTATCCTGAGGTGCCCTGCAAACTCAACCAGGTGAGACTTTAATGGGATTACACAGCAGTACTTCAGTTAATAAAGCACCGAAGCTGGTAAAAGATATTTACCTGACCTCAGTTTCATAGCCTCAGACCTATTCGTTTAGGTGTCTCTCTTAATAAAGAATTCAGGTCTATTTAAACATGACACCGACGAGATAAATGAGCTGTTGTCAGTGTGATATATAATGTGCTTCAGGCCACATTAGGACTGCAATACAGTTTCAGGATATGTCTATTCACATTGTGTAAATTATAGAGGATTTCTCTGAACATTTCTTTAAGACGCTTGTCCTGTGTTCTTATTTGAGACACACATACAAAAAATTGAAACCAAACGTATAAATAAGTTTGGGTTTTTCAAATGATGGCGCCGCCTAGTTTTGCATTAGGCGAATTTGAAGGAGTACCAATCCATCTTCTGCCAGCTGTGACAAAAATGAGCATTTTAGATATTGACTTTCTCTAAATTATAAAATGATTAACAATACATTAAAAAAAAAAAAGCAATGCATCTATTTTTACTGCAAAAGGAGATGATTAAATGTGATAGACATTTATTGGTACAGCATGAAAGAGGGGTGGGAATCTCACCATTTGATTCAATTATCTGTGTAACAACATAATTTAGAATTGATTCTCGATTCAAAGACGATTCTTGATTCAGTAAATAGAGAAGGGGGCACTATTTTCAGAATAGTACTTCAGATTAACACCAAACCATTCACTTGTGTCACACTTGTCAACAACATTGCAACGTGAAAAATAACTGTTAAACTAACCCGTCTTAATTAAACTTCCTGACAAATATTAAAAAACTAAGAAAAGTGTTTGAAAAGTACACAGCTTTCTGGTTTTAGAAAAGCTCCAAACTTGCATTTATGTGCAACTTTAACAACTTCACATGTTGCAATCTTATGCCTGTATAAGAATAACAAAATCAAAGTCTGCTGTGTTATGACCTCAGCAGTGGCTAGTGGTTAGTGTAGCTAACAGATCAACTTTCTGGTTAAATATTAATGTTTCGTATTCACTGTAGATGCACACAAATAGTTTCCCGACTTTTCTCTAATCCAGTCTTGCATGTATCCTGCACCCTCTTGGTCCTGACAGGTGAAGATCGACACAGGTGTAGCCACTCCGGAGCGCATGGCACCTGGTTACCTGAACCACCTGGATCTTGGGGAAGCTGTTGCCACCCTTGTGGAAAGACGAAATACCTCCCACACGGTCTTCACCGTCAACTGCCCTGCGGACTTAAAAACTGTCCTTCTGGAGGGGAACCTTTAGACTTGGACACCCTTCCTCTGGTCCCACATTGTTGTTGTAGGGACACATCTATCTTCTGCTCCTACTCTCACTGAACTCTCCAAATACACATTTAAAGTGTCTTTGGTTCTTTTGTTTTCTTCTCCCACACCTCTGAACCCCATCCACGCCCAACTTTATGTGAATTGTCAGTTGTTTCCACTAATACTGTACTGTAGGCCTATATTCAGCTGCCTGATCTAAGAGTGTTAGCAAATGTTTTCTCTGCATGTGCTGTTGTGTGATATGTCTGTAAAGATGCACAGAGGTTGTAATACTCATCTTCTCTTTGTTGCCTGCTTCTGCACAAATATTATCACACAGTTGTGTCTTCTATTGACACAATTTCTCCATAAATTTGCTAAATATACTTGGTATAAAACTAGACCATTGGACAAAGCAGGTGAAGTTTGGAGGCACAAGGAGGAGAGATTTCGAGGCTCCTACTGCATTTTAACCAGCAGTCCAAAAGTAATGGGTGGTTTGGTTTCGATCGTATGAATCCACAAACCTAAAATTATATGCTGTGGAGCTATATGGAGTAATGTTTTGTTAAGCAAATGCCTGTTTTGTTCTGTATTAGTTCACACAAGAGGATGCACGTGTATACACACGAGAAAGCTTTAAGTGGGGTTTTAAGACTGACAAAAATAAACTTTACAGATGTTAAATGAAGATGGAAATGGAATGGTAACTGGTAATGTAGCTAGTGTGGAACTTACATGTTGAGGACTTGTCATTTTTCGGGTGCTGAGAAGTTTACTTATAACATCTTAAAAAGTTGCAGAATGACTACATTCTCTACAGAGCTGACATGTTAGGAAAACTCACAACCTTCTGTGTTTGGGACCCAAACTTGTGAATCCTAGGAAAGAAGGAACGACTTACTACTGTCCCTATGACTGACTAGTACTCGTTGCCTTTATTGGTTGGATTGGCTAGTTTTAGGCAAGAGGAGTGGGACTGGTTAGGGTTAGAGTAAGCCCATCAGAGGCAGAGTAAGGTAGGCCATTCCTTTGCTATCGTAGGATTTATAAATATGCATCAGGGACATTGAAATGTAAGGGAAACGGTGCACGGTAAAAGCAGAATAGATTAATTAATTTCACACTTTGTTATTCTTTAGGGTCTTAGTATGTTTGAAACAAACAAACTGGCATGACGCCGTTCAGTGTTTTAATACCTGATCTGAATGCTATGTCTTTGGCCTTACGGTATCCTCCATCGGCAGTATCCCTCTACCTCCCAAATAACCCTTTTTACACATTGATCACGCTGTAGAGCCACTAAAAAGTGCCTCCTTTATGCCTCCTTTGGCAGTATTACACTCCAGTGTGTGATTATACACAACATACTGGCATCCTGCTATCAAAAGAGGCATGACAGGCACGACATGTAACACAACAGTGATGTCCTCAAGTGTGACATAATATATGCAATGCAAGTGCTTTCTTAACAACAACAAAGGCATAGCATGTCAATAGCAATCATTTACCTTCTCTGTTATATGGCGGCAAATACTCTGCTCAGAGGGTAAAGAGTTGCTGTCGTGAATGTTTGTATTCTCAATGAACTGAACTCTAGAAATTAGGATGATTGCACACACATTCCTACAGTCTCTCCTTGAAGACATTCATGGTGCTGCACTTCATTGTGAATGCAAAATGTGACAAGCGGACTTTTGTCACATATGCACACCATTTCAGAAGTTTTTACACAATTTGACACACTATGTTAAAGCATACTGACTCCTTAACAGCCTGCATGTGCTTGAAATGAACACGTTTGTACATACAAATACAATAAAGTTGTTGCATGAACAATTATTAAAGAGAGCTCAAACCCCATCTATCCTCTTACCTCTGCACATCTGGCCAATTGCTGCATAAAACAGGCATGATTTTAGGATTGTCTCTGTTTCAGAGAGTCACCAAGACTGTCAAATGCAACCTCCCAAATACCAATGCTGAATATGTGATGGGGTTTTAGATACTGTTAAGGTCTTTGCAAACTGAGCCAATTTTTTTCAGATGCATTTTAATCCCTCATCCAAAGCAAACACACAGGCAATTTGCAATAGGAGACACATTTGCTCTCTTGCTTCTCTTTACATTCTTTCCATTGCAGCTGCAATGAGGGAAGTGAGCTGTCCTCCTCTTTTTCTCCACACTTTCTCTTTCTCTGTGTGCGATCCTCATCCACCTCTCAGTCATCAGCATCCACCTGAATATCACTATCTGACCTGTAAAAAGTGAGCTGTCTGAGTTAAGAAAAGACACTGCGTGCTCCACTATCTTCTCTTGTCACTCTTTTCCATTTATTGGTCAAACAACTCACTAAAGGCTTTTGATGGATGCGAAAAACGCAGATTGTCGAACCTGTTCCGAAAATTTCAACGTTATATGAAAGTTTCTGAGTAACTGTGCAAACCTGATTGACACAACATGAGGTCATATTTATTTTTAGACATGCAACAATTTCAGATGGAAGAAATGGACTTGCTTTTAGAGTCCAAACCCCAATAAACACTTATTTTGAAGCTTATTGATCAGTCCAGATGCAGACCACAACTCATTACTGACTCATTCTGGATACGAAGGTTATACAGCATGTCCTTGGTGCACTTTAGCCCCTTTAGAGCTTTGATAAAGTACAAATTAAAGTTCAAATATGTAGTGCTTTGCATTCAAATATCAAAAAACAAGAAGTGCACCAAATGACTTAAGTGCTGGGGCTGGCAGGTTTGATACAATGACAGTACGTCCCCCTAGCGTGACTCTCTGTCCCGTTCACAAGCACCAGCACCGACCCCCTATAAGCCCCTTTATTTATCTGCCACCCATTATTTGGGCCAGCATGTCCCTTAGATAAACTACACAGGAGTTTACAGGCCACAGCAGATTGAGCATCAAAGGGGGCATTGTTGTCTCTTGTGCTGTCCGGTTAATGCACACACGCTTCCACAAAAAAAATGTAAATTTGTCGTGGCAAAAACATGTACTGTGCTGAAGATTTGGACAGCATTTGGGATGACTGGGACTGGATAAAAGATCAGAGTGAGGAAAGCGAGAATAGTAGCAGTTCAGGGGGGTTGTCAGTCACAGTTTTGTTTGGAACTTGTCGGCTGACAGCTCAATTAGGCCAAATTATAATTAAAGCAGGAGGGAGAACCCACTGGGCCCCACTTTCTCTTCCTCTTCATCTGCTCCTCCTTCCCCCTTCCTTTCTCTCCCCTGTAAAGAACAGAAACGGCCAAACACACCCACGCAAACGGCTATGTTCGCCCTCTGACGATGACTCATCTCATTCTAATAGGAAAAGAAAACTGGCTTTTGTTTAAGAGGGAACGAGGGGCCACGGTCTTCTAAAGAGACCCAACAGAGTGAAGATCAGTCAGATCAAATGGAACAGATGAAATGAAGTAAGGAGACACCAGGTTTTGATGAACAGGAGAACAGAAAAGGAAGAAGCAATGGTAATAAAAAGATTACAAAGATGCTAGGAGTGCACAAGACACAAGAAAACAACACAAAAGCAAAACAACTTTAGTTTCAATTAAAGACATGACTATTGAGATGTCACCTATTAGTTTATGGACTCCCATTTTGAAGCCACGAGCAGTGTTTCTGCTGGCAGCGTTGTAACTGCAATGCTGTTGCTGAGCTGCCTTCTGCTATAAGTACTGTAGCACACGTTTCACTCATTCATGAAGCCGTGCAAGCTCCGGCATTGTCAACATGGTCCTGCCAAAGTTTGACAATAAAATACCTTGTGTCAACAACTAAAGGGACTCTGACGTTGTCAGACAACTTTTATTTTGAAACAGGAATTTCCTCATGTCTGTCAAAGAAAAGATGTTGAAACTGCAGTAAAAAGTTGTTTAGAGTCAATATAATTATCAAAACACAATTTTCACTATCTATTTCTGCTTACAACTGTGTGCTGCTCACGCACTGCTCACGCTCACACTTGCAGTGTGTTCCACGCATTATGTATGCAACCCACCGTGGGAGATTTAAAATGCAGCTGGCAGCAGTTAGCAGCTAACATGCAGAAGCGACAGGTGGCTTTGGGCATTGGGATCTTGCGCCCAAAGCACTGTCAAAGTGGTGGCATTTGATGACTCGCAAATCTCATGACATTAAGATCAGCCTGTAGTGTTTAGTACTAACTAACAAATGTTTGCACTAAGATGGTTCAGCCCTGGCCTTAACCTGATGATACATCAGGTGATTGTTAGAATGAAGAAGATATCAATAAGGGAGGAAAAGCAGTTAACAGTTGAAAGGTGGTCACATTGTGCCTCTGCTTTTGATTAAAAACTGGAGTGACTCAGATGAGAGGGATTAAAATTTTAAACCAGATGGAAAAACAAGCTGTGATCTTGGCAGAATGGCGCTATGCCTTTCGTGTGAGAGCCGCGAGACCTCACCAAAACAGTGATGAACCGACACACCACATATTGACTTGCCAGGCCACATCACAAGACGCAGTCAGACAGGCGGACTGACAGACGGTAGTTTAGTTAGAGATATGAAGGCAGGAGTTCTGTGTGCATGCGTGTGTGTGTGGTCCCTGGTGAGATATCATCTTTCCCTGGCCTGGAGAGTCAGTAGGAGTCATAGCACTGTGGGAAAAGGGGACAGAGAGTCGATTGGCTCATGTACACAGTATCTGTTAAATAACAGCTGCCCGTATGCTTGTTGCTTTGCAAATGATTGATACAGGCTTACACACTCCAGAGGCTTGTGTCATATCAGCAGCCAGCTTTGAGGTCGGGGAAACACAGTCACAACTTTCGAGTCACGCTATCTCCACCAGGGTGTGTCCCAAAATTACTGACTTTGCAGTAAAACACACTCGTAAACACAGATGTATGCCAGCATGTCACACACAGTAATTCAATTATAAACTAATTGGTTCAAAATGTGGTCTCGTAAAGAGATTTGGAGCCACAGAGTGACAACAGGGCAAGAAGACCGTTTAACACACCTGCCATGTTTGGAAAATTACAAGTGGAGCACTGATTCTTTTCACCAAAATACACATTTCTATTAGGAGAGAAAAAATATAGGAAAAGCTTTGTTCCCACTTTAGTTAGTGGACTTTCTGGGATGTCTTTTACATAAAAATTTAGGTTGAGTGTTGAAGGATTGATTCAGTCTTTCTCTGCACACAGCTCTCAACACGGAGGTGACTGAGCTGACAGGGAGCAGCTAATACCGCAAACAGTGCTGACAGAACTAACAATGGTAACCTGTGGGGGACAAACAAACTGCAGACTTTCACCCAGGAGCCCATTGTTCTCTTCCATTGTGAATGTTGAGCCAAACCATTTTTTTTCTGAGCCTCACCACATGCTCTTGTTGCACAGGGAAATAAACAAAAAAAACAAAAGTGTTTTACCAACAATGTAATTATATTTTGAAAAAGACTGTGTACCCAGCCTGTTCTCGGTATGAAAGTGTCGAATATCACCACTTTTGCAGTGCTTTTGGAGTAAGATCCTGACGCCAAATGCCACCTTTCGTCGCTAATACGTTGCTGGACGATGTCAATGTAGAACGCTGCAAAACAGATGTAGCTATGTCTGCATGATATGCCACTGACAACATTAGGTTGAAACGCCGCCAGTTATGACATAACATAAGGAGCAAGAAGGTTCCTTTAGGGTGAATGAGAGGGGCAGTGGATTGATCCAACAGTGTCCAGACTTTTAAAAAGGAATCTGAATGTAATGTTTTTTTACCTCACCCCACCATGTTCTCTTTTTTGCCTTATCTTAACCATCCCTGCCAGCACGTGTGTTTGTTGAAATCTGTAGCTGGATCAGTGGATGATTTTTCTGAGCATCTACTCCCTGTGAAATGACTCACTACTGGAATTTCATCCATCCGATTCAAAACATTTTGAAAGCCTAGAAGAGCTGCACTCTTCTAAAGAAGAAGTTAGCCACTTGGCCAGCAAAGTCTCGAGTGCACTTGCTGTAATGGATCAATTATGCGGAAGAGCAAGGTCATTTTATACGTGGGAGGTTACTTATATGCACCACTGAGAAAATTTCATTGGAATAAACAAGGCCCCGGCTCCAACACTGTATCCAGTTATCTTTATACATCCATGCATATGACATGCAGCAAGGGTCCCTGGATGTAATCAAACCTGCAATGTTGCAGTTATATGTTGTTCTCATTCAAATTCTTATCCTGTCATCACATATTGCTGCTTTGCAGTGGACGTCAATGTCACATACATATTACGCTCTAGGTATCCTTCTACATCTGCTGCTGACGTTCAAGAATAACGCTACTACAACACAAGCACATGGTGGGATTACAGTGCACATGGTTATGTTTAGGCAACAAAACCACATGGCAACCAATGCCCAGACATCAACAAACTTACATGCTGGCACAGATGGAAAGGTTTTGGCAAAAAAGGTGCATGGTTAGGTGTAGAAAAAACCCCATCATATTCTTATGGGAAGCAAACACCGGACTCCCGCGTGGAAATCTGTGGTTTGTTTTATTGCCCTATAGGCACTCTCGTGCTCCTTATATTATGCCATTACTGGCAGTGTTTCAGTCAGACACTGTTCAGCGACATATCATGTGGACACTACAGGTTCTGTCCAGCCACGTTTCCATCTGATGCCGTCCATTGGCGTATCATGCGGTCGCGGCAGGTGCCGTCCAGCAGCGTATAATAACTGCCAACAGTTCTGTCCGGCTGCATTCTCAGCTGACTCCATCCAGTGACATGTCATGCGGAAGTGAAAGGGATAGTATTATAGTGTTGGAACTTGCGCCGAAAGCATTGCAAACGCGGCGGTATTTGATGACTTCAGAATCAGAATGAGTTAAGATTAGGTTATATTAAGGTTCAAAATGTAAGTTTGAATATGTAACAGTGATGTTTAAGTCAGCTGTGACTAAATACACAGCTAGTATACTTAAAACTTCCTATTGTTCAAACCTGAAGCAGGAGGCTGAGTGACGACCCCGCGGACCTGGAATGGACCCAAGGAACTCTAAAACTGCTGAAGTGGAACGAACACACAGCAAGACAGAAAAAGAACATTCATGGAGAGCGAGAGAGAGAGGACGCAAGCAAGAAGAGGATGACATGCTGTGTGCTGCTGTGGCTTCTGGTGCTGTTTTGACTGATTCAGAGTGGCATGTTGTTTTTTCTTCAAGTTCAAAGGCTTCCGCTGCTATTCAGCCATGTGCCCATCACAGCCTCCTGCATCATCTCCACGTAGACACCGACAGCCGAATAAAAAAACCCAAAGAAAAACACTTCAGTTCCTGTTAGTATTGGGTGTCAAGAAGCAGGCACAGTTTTTTAATGTTTGTCTCTGCTGTCCATTTGGTGAAAAATGAAACAAGTCCAGTTCTGCATGGATTCCTTCCCCTCAGTAAAGAGCAGGCATCATAGAAGATTCCTCACTTTTTAAGGCTCCACTGTAAAAACGGTAATCTGTGTATTCCTACTGAAGGTGTCTGAAGCTATTGTCTTTGTTTCTAGTTAGAAGTTATCAAACCTTAAGAGAAAAGATTCTTTATTAAAAATGAAGCCAATGTATAAGTGCTTAAAACTGCAGTTCACCGAGTGGCCACTGGAGGGTGGCTCTAAAAGTGAGTCAGTCTCTGTAGACCCCATGTTAAAATGCCCAAATTTACAGTAGAAATAAACAATTTAACAGCCTGGTAAATAAAAAAAAACTGCTTTGGTCTCTATAGCTAATTTTAACAATCATGACAACTGTGCATGGGCCGAATTTTAAAAAAAAAAAAAAAACCCGCCTACATTTTATTAAGGCCCAAAGTTACACATATTTAAGGGCGGGGTCGCTTAAGTGACAGGCTCTCTGCTTGTCCACTCCTCGCTCTTCCACAGCTCCGGCCTCTCATTCAAATAGCGTGCCGCTGTAATGACTCATAAACCTGAAAATCTGACAGCACTTCATCACCTCCAGTTTGCTCGTCTTAAAGTTAATGGGTTATTTGAATGGGTTTCTAGACAGAGGCCTGAAATAAGGTCTATGGTTAACACCAACATTAGAGACTTTCAGCATTTGTTCTACAAAATATAATATGTCAGTGAATACCCGAACTTTGACATTTTTATGTGTCTTTAAAAAGGCAGTTGCTAACAAGTGGCAGAATGAGACCACAGATTGTCATCACAATGTGCGGCGCAGAGCACAGTTTTACAGCCTCGGAGAGGTGGTGATGATCAGTCATGTGACCGTAGTGTAGTTTGTTTGTGGCCTAATGATAGACCTTAAAATATCCTGAAAGTGGTGTCCATTTGTGAAGGTTATCTTGCTGAACGAAACACATAAGTACAACAAAGGTTTGTTTGCCGCAGAGCTTTTTTTTTTGTGATGATCCAAAATCCAAATCTGGAAAAATCCCATAAACATTTTGATGAGGGAACCAGGGCAAGGCTAACTTTAACTTCAGCTTACAGAAAAATGTCATCCCCGAGGCACTCTATATGGTCACTTCTGGCTCCAAAAAAACCCCAAACAAATGAGATGATGACGGCTGAAATGCTGAAGTCAAAGCTTCAAAACGGCAGTCCACAGACCAAAATGGCTACTTAATACAGTCTGTTTATGGGACAGTGTCAATATACATAAATGCAAATCTTGAGTATAACATATGGATCGACTGCATCGAGTTTTAAGTTTTCGAGCTGTAAAAAGTGCAGATGTCATGTTAAGAAATATATGGTAGTAAGTATAAGTGCACTGAGTAGTAAAATAGATATCTTAACTTACAAATTTACAAAATCAGGAATCTTCTTTCTCCTTATTTGCAGCAACAGTGTTGCTTACTGCTGTAATTTTTTAAAATACATTTTCAAGAGCTACCCAACATAAAGCCTTGCTGCTCTTGACTGAGGTAAGGGGCGTGCAATAGGCTTTGAACCTGCTTCGTGTAGCAGAGCCCAGGCTGAAGTCAGACCACAGCACAAAATAAATTATTTAAATATTTATCTGTTCTCTTTATTGACTCATCTCTCAAACTCATTCATCATTCTTACATTTCCAACATTTCACAGTAAAACTGCTCGACAATGAAATTACACATTCATTTTGTTTTCAAAAGCAATGCAAAACATACAATACATAATTTGCATGAAAACAGTGGATTAGTCCACTTTGCAAAATATCACAGCATTCTGTTATTTTTATTAGAATTACATTAACATTATTACATAGACAAATCTGTTTTTGGTGTTATTGTCACAAAAAATAGGTAGTAAATCCAAGACAGTTCTTATTTTCACATCTTTTGGACTCATGCAAAACAAAAACATTTAGTATTAAATTCAAGCAAGAAAACAGACTAAACTTAGTAAAATAATAATTTCTGTAGTTTTTCTGTGAGGAAAGTCTGCTTCAAGTTTGTCTTCAAAATAGAAAATAAACAGTAGTTTGCCCATTTTAACCATCCATTTATTACACACCCAATGTCCATCATCTACTGCCGGACATCATGATTTGAGATATCTGAATGCAAATAAATGCGCACAGGGGCACACTTTAAATTCCTTGTGAAGTTTCAACTGCTTACTGCAACCAAAACACAACTTGGACACAAAGAGGTACCTATTTAGAGCAAGTTTCTGGAATTTGCAACTTGATTTATACACTATGGTAAAATGAATAAAAACCCATGGCTTCCTGGAAGGGGCGAATGCACACTAAAGATTGACAGGTGGGAAAAATCTCAGCATGCTTTAGGGAATGGTTTATCAAGTAAACATTATTTGCAGGTAACGGGCTAAAAAAATCCAAGAATACCAGAATGTTTTAAGTCAACACCCACGCTGTATCTGCATGTATTTAGAACCAGCTGCAAGCCTTTACAGAAAAGCATTCCAGAAATGTCAAATATTAACAAGAACTCCGTCCAGTCACCTTCTGGCTTTCCTTTGAAGAGTTTGTTGATTTAGACTCTTGGCATTAAAAGATAGAAGTCCTGTGGCAGGGCAAGCAAACTATCTTTCAAGCAACACACGAACACACATAAAACGTACTTTTATACTTGAAAGGACCCACATTAATATAATGCATTCCCAAACACCTTACCCTAACCTTGACAATCACAACTAGATGCCTAACCCTGACCAAGACCCCAAACCTAACCCTAGCCTCGACTTAAAACTAATTCTAATCTGAACCTTAAGGTAATACTTCACCTGCAAAATTACCATTTGTAATCAGTTACTCACTGTGTAATACATTGAATTCATGAAGACAACTTTTTTTTTCTCACATGCCCACATAATAAATGGAAAATACCCAAAAAGGTGAGCCCTCTCCATAAACTGAAGTTGTCAGGGTCCACATTTAACAACGCAAAAATGGTACATTATAACATGTGTTAACAAACTCTCACACAACTTGAGCAGTATAATCCAAGTCTCATTTATCCTGTCGTATGCTCAGAACTTCCCAAACACATGCATTTTCACCAAAACCTTTCAATATAAGCCACTTTTGCCTATGAGTAGCGTGCCCTGAGCATGCACATGCATATGAGGTCCACTTGAGCAGAGTTCAAATGCATATGTGCCCAGATATGTAGCCCAGAATGTATTCACAGTAACAAGCAGTGAGTAAGTGAGGCACAAATAATTATTTTGCAGTATTCCTTTAAAACCACATCAGATCCCTCAAACTCACACAACTTTAAAAAAAAAAAAAAAGGATGAACTCACAAAGTGCAACTGTGTTACTACCTACAGTTACTACTACCTAACCATATACC
This sequence comes from Plectropomus leopardus, assembly GCF_008729295.1. Lineage (NCBI taxonomy): Eukaryota > Metazoa > Chordata > Actinopteri > Perciformes > Serranidae > Plectropomus > Plectropomus leopardus. Next base: position 18,324,809 of record NC_056473.1, on the reverse strand, counting down.
TGTATATCTGTAAGTTAAATGTAAATGAACATGTTATTACATGCAAACACAGTGAACTAGAAACTGGACTTTCCACCCCACAGCAGCATAGCATCTCTGAAAATCTCTGTCTCGCTCCCGAAGGCAAGTCTGCATATAGATCGACTGTCTGAACTCAAAGCCATCATCCAGCCTCGCTGCTGAACGCTTCAACAACCAAAGTGCATTCAGTCATTTTTTCTATTCAGTGGATAGATTTTGTCACCAGTCTTTTAAACAACACACACACACACACACACACACACACACACACACACACACACACACACACACACACACACACACAAGCAAATGCGCACACTGTCTTAACTATGAGTTTGTATGTTTCTTGTGAACAAAAAAAGAAAAATTCAGCAGGGAACATGGATTAAAAAGACATTCTTGTCTTGCAGTGGGTTTCCTAAAAAAATTGAAATGCTCTAACCATACTGTAGGGAAGACATATATCAGTCTAAGCACACAGTCTTAGGGAAAAATCACAAGACCTGTGATATGGTTTTCAAACATATTCCTTCATTAGCAAAACATATCGCAGTTTTTTCCTCTTAAAGAATTTATATTATCAATGGCTTCACTTCCAATCTTTACCATAAACAGTCCCTTTAACAATCCAGTGCTCGTGACTGCAGCGATCGATGCTTTGCAGGTTGAAAACACATCTTTAAAGGTCCAAGCAAAGCTCAGTTTCTGATTTGGATAGAAACAATTATCATAGGCACTGGTTAAGCCCTCGACTGGAAATAGAGCAAAGGAACTCCTTCTGTTAACTACACAGGATATCTGAGTGTGTACAAGATAGGATGCGTTTGCACAACTTGCATGGAGCTGCAGGTCCAGCTGTCGCCTCTCTGTAGCACAGCAGATAACGTAAGGTGAGTCGCTGAGGGTCTCTTGTCACTGCAGCAGCCTACAAAACAAAATGGAATATATATTTATTGCACTGTCAATACATTTAAAAAAAATAATCTATACAGTACAGTAGTGGCATCAAAAAACACACCTCCCTACTCCCACTGATCCTAACAAATATTTAAATAAATACATGATTAGCATACTTTCACTACCTAATACATATAAAAGAGAGGTGTGTGTGTGTGTGTGTGTGTGTGTGTGTTTGTGTGTGTGTGTGTAAAAAAGCAGCCACTGTGCAAATTAGACATCCTTACCAGTAGGTTTACAGTTAACCCTGGATCACAGTTTAAATCGTTTAACGTTACAGAATGCTACAGATTTAAATACAATCTAGGTTTCAGAGTAAAAAATAGAGATTGAAATGTTTCTTTAAATGTAATCTTTCTTCATTTTAAGCTAGATTTAAAGTTTGGTGCAACAGAATTTAAACTTAGACCATGATGATCAGGTTTAAAAGTTAATCTTTGTTGGTGCAATCCAGTCATAGACCGTACTAACAGTCACCGTAATAGTCTTACTTTTCTACAAACCAAAGCTTATAGCATCTTAATTTTTTCTAAATCAAAAATTACATAAAAACTTCATACATAGGTTCTTTAAATCCTGAAAATCAGCCAAACACAAATAGTATTTAGGATTTATCTGCATCACTTACATTTCCCCTTCAATTTATCACCTGCCTGTCTACATTTTTGTTGAAATGTGAAATAAAAATCAAAAATAAGGCAGTCGAGGGCTGGGTGCTACTAATGTGCCATCTTTCAAGAGGCAGATTGAACCAGAACGCAACTATAACCAGCACCATTTCACAGCCGACTTACCAGGTATTTCCGAGTTTGGAGCTCATCCTCTTCTAGGCGTTGTTTTTTAAGTGTGCATCAGGCCAATGATATAGTTCCTGGTGCGGATGCAAAGCTCTGGGTAGTCCTGCACTAACATCAACTTCCCCGTGTTTATCACAGACCGATATTAACAGAGGAAAGATATCGACCAGCTGTGATTTGTTGTTTCTGGTCACATGACATGTAGTACACACTGCTGCACAGAGAACCCCAGGAATTAGTCCTAAAACCCAAAAATCAGTTCACATTTCAGGTACTCCGGCCGAAAAGACTTTAAAGTTTTGTTCTGCGATATAAAATAAGTCAGTAAATACCCCACTGTGAACTGTGGTTCCAGGGCGCCTGGTGGCTCAGTGGATAGAGCGGCACCCCACATACAGAGGTTGTATCCTTGCCACAGCCACTGTGGGGGCGGGTTCGATTTCAGCCTTGGCCCTTTGCTGCATGTCGCGCCCTCTCTCTCTCTCTCTCTCTCTCTCCTCCTTTCACGCTCAAACTGTCCTTTCCATTAAAGGCAATAAAAGCCCCAAAAAAAAATCATCAAGTGAAACAACACCGAACACAGGTTTTCAGCCTCATAGTGGCAGTAGTTTAGACCGATTATAGCCTGATGTTAGCTTTTCACTTCTGGCGATGAACAAAACGTGCAAGTTTCATAAACTTTTGTTTACCACAGAGCTTATCCAAAATCCAAAGGGGAAATCCCATAGGCTTTTTATGAGGGTGATGTTAGCTTCTGGGTTAGCCTACAGAAAAACATCATCCCTGGGGTACTGTATTCCAAAAGTTTTCTCATTTCATTGCGCTGCCGTCATGCCCTGAAAAATAGGTGCTAGGGAACACTTGCCAGCTGTGGCGGCATCACTCTTGATTTTGAGTGCATCGTCCATGCGTCTACATTTACAAGATTGAATTTAAGGGTGTAAAAAGTGCATTGTGTGAACGCGCCCTTTGAGCATTTCTGAAGCTCTGGCTAGAAGTAACTGCACATGACTTACACTCTTATTAGATAGAAATGCGGTCAAAATGTGTTTTGTGCAAGAGGGAAGACTTGTTAAGTCATAAATGTAACGACTGTCTGCATATTGTAGAAACCAGCGTGGAATACTTAGAGTGCTTCCACTTCTCAATCCAGCCACCAGGCAGATGAGCGACAGCTCTGTGGAGCACAGCGATCTGCAAAGTTAAATATTTGTCTGTAGTGGAATCATTGTGTCACTGGGAGTTTTGTGGAATGCCAGTTGAGGACGTCACATTTCATAACATGCAGTGTCATCACACCCCGTCCCGCCGAGTAGCAGTGTAGAAACATCACCTTGGGCGCCAGACAAGCCATTCAGCGACACACTCATCCTTCAGTGTAATGCATCAGTCTCAGTCTACTTCACCCCGTCCATCTCCCCGCACCACATCTCTCCGCATAACTGCTGGCAAAACTGCTCAGAGAGTGGCCTGTGCTTCACAGTTCAGTCTGTTTTAAGATCAGATCTTACAAACCAGAAATAACTGACACACAGGTCAGTAATATACAAAAAGAGGAGATCAGTCTAAACACAAAGTATATCCATTTACTCAATTCAATTCAATTCAATTTGATTTATTGGCATGAATGTTTGTAAAACAATATTGCCAAAGCCTCAGATGGTGACTTACTCACCATTGCATTTGAGTCTAAATCAAAATTTGTAAAAACAGAACAGTATTGAGTTTGGGAGAAGGCTGAGACGGAGCCACGGATATAAACTATGAACAGCTCAGAGTAAATTTGTAAAATAAAATAAAGTTTTAAAAAAATTGGTTGAGGCACACAGTTTGAAGTTATGGCACTGCCGCCGCCTCCTTAAAGTGGTGATCATGCGTTGAGAGCATCTCTGCGTTTTAATCTGTCTGAAGACAGTGCATTCCCATCGTCCTATTTTCATGTGCATTTTCAATTTGAGTGGGAAAAAAACTAGAAACACTGCTTTCTGATTGTATGCCTCAGTAAACAAGTCAAGTTTACATCACTGTCTGTGAAAACATGGATGTTTCAAACACACCTACCCCCCAGCAGCACAGAAGATCTCTACAATCAGCAGTTTCAAGATTAGTGTCACCAATTCAGTCACTGACCAAATGTCTCTGCTTCTGTTCCTGAATTATTCATCCCTCATTCATCCCTCTTTCAATTAAACTCATCAATGGGCGAGTGGATGACACACAGAAACACAGGAAGCCCCTCAGATCTGCTGTAAGCTGTTGTTTGAGTGGACGTACAGAACTTGAGTGTGTAAGAAAATGTGAATATGTTAAGTGTGTTTGTGTACCTGGATAACATTTGTAAGTATGTGAGAAGTGTGTGACCATTTTGGGTGTTTTTATCTCAAGCATATGTTTGCACGTGTCCTATTTAATGTTTATATACTGTGTTGTTTCTGTGTTCTGTATTGTGATGTTTAGTTTGAATTGATGACTGACTGATTTGATGAATTCTTGAGTTATGGCCAAAACATGTTTTGTGATGTTACAGTGACCTTTGACCATCAAAATCAAATCAGTTTATTCTCGAATACAAGTGGACATTTAACCCAAATTTGAGGAAACTCCCCAAGGTGTTCTTGAGATTTTGCATTTATTAACCTGTTTGCTCCTTAATATTTCATGGTATTTTTTGAATGCAAGTGTTAGTCACTGACAAAATACTGCAAGTTTTTTTTTCCTATCCTAACACTATATTTTCTTTGTGTTCATGAAAAGCCTAAAACAAACCCTTCCTGCTTACTCTACAAAAAAGCAACAAAATGTTTATTAGAGCATCAAGTATGGACTTTCCTTTACCTTTTTCAAATGAGTTTGTCTGCAGGAAGGTGAGCTCTTCCTGTGTGCAATGACTCGACGTAGGCCAAGGCACTCTGCATAGAGGTCAGACAGTAGCCTTCCTCTCCTATCAAATAGCTGCAAAACAGAAGCAAACGTTAGCTGATAACAAACCATCTTAAAGTTAAAGAAATAAACATGGTGGTGATTTCCTCCATTTATTAAAACTTTTTTCAAGAAAACTGCAAGAAGTCCAATAGGCACACAAACAGAAAACCATTTCATTCAAACAGAACAGAACAAAGCGAGGCACGACTGCCCACAAAAATTCCAACTATCCGAGCACAGAATAGGATCCAATTTATTTATTTTTCTGAAATTGCCACATAAACATCTTCCCATAGTGAATAATGTAGAAAACATCTCTGCTCAACATTGAACATGAGTTCAGAAAGGGACTTTTTTCTCGCTTTATTAGAGCTGGTATACATGTATTAAAAAGTTTGGCAGCGCAATGAAAGAGGGGAGTGACGGATGGAGGGTTGTGTGAGAAGAACAAGTGATACAGAAGGAGATTTGTTCCGAGACAGCAGAAAAGAGAGAAGGGGGGTGAAGAGCGAGTCAACTCTGGCTGACCTTCGACTAACTAGAGCAAGACACGAGACCCACGCTGGACGCTGCACTGCACACAAAGACTAAGCTATGAAGGAAGGAGATAAGAAGATGCTTATCTCTTGACTGTGGTAGGAAATAAAACATAGCTAATGGAGGGTTGTCCTGGCACAATACCCCGAATGTCCATGCTAAAGTTAAAATAAAGAAATTAATTACAATCCTCAACAAGCAACCAACAAACAGTGTAGCTGATGCAATCTTAATTCCATTAACAAAAACTGTGATGAAAAATATTTGTTTGCAACCTTTCTTGCCCCACAAAGAAAATGTGACAGAAACTAAAAAAATTAAACCTCAAAAATTAAAAGTATGACTAATAGGATAATAATTTTTTTACTAGGGCTGTAAAACAATTTTTGTTTTTTCTATTGTTTCCCACAATGGTAATACATGGTCACGACATGTCAACATGAGGACGCCGATTAGACTTTAGTCTTGAGTAGCAACTGACTGGTCTGCAGTCAGTTGCTACCCTCTCAGCAGCACTGTGGTTAACTTCTTTGACTTAATTTTATACACAGGGCTTAGTCAATAAAGCTTTGCCGTTTTGGCGATGCAGCTGCCCACTGACATCAGTCTGATTTGCTGCACCTTCTTGCTCGGATCAGCTCGAGACTGTTTTACGGACCCCAATATGCAGAAATATTAAAATGCAATGAGCTGAAATAACACAATTATATTGCATGCAAAAAAGTGCATGATTTTTGCCCCAAACTGCATGGGACTAACATAAAGTGGGCATATCTGTAAAGGGGAGACACATGTATCCACAGAACCCATTTTCCACATATCTTGAGGTGAGAGGTCAAGGGAAATGGCCATGCAGTTTGCCCCCCCCAACCATTTTCTAATTAACAAAAAATGATTTAAACTGAAAATTGGTTTTGTACTTTTAGTATACATAGAGTGCCAGAGTGCATAAAACAGCATCAAACTCCCTAAAACCTAGACACATCCTACAATCCTAGAAACATCCACAAATCCTAGACATGTCCTAAAATCCTAAAAACATCCTGAAATACTTAAAATGTCCTCGAGAACAATATATCCACCCTCTCATAGCCTTGTGGCCTGTCGTGGCCTCTCCCTTCACTTGAACCCTTCCAACCCACTGAACAAAATAAACACGAAGTAGGACTTTATTTGTATTTTTATAGAGAAGAAAAACTAAATCCCAAATATCCTGAGATTCCTTGGCCACTGCCAATCTAACCAGCTGGCTTTTACAGCCCGCTGTTTTTATGGCAGTGAGCAGACCTCTGGGGTGTGGTCTGAACTCACACGCAACGATACTCAGCGTGACGTAGGAACTCAGCTCAAGACCGCCAACCCTCACCTACTCTCCTATCTTGGTATTTGCCAGCATGTTTTCAACCTCAGTGTGGCAGCACTGGCTTGTGCCTATAACCTGCTTAAAAACAAACTTGTCAGTGCTCACGTGTGGAAAAATGTTAATGTAGTGTTAACCTACCTGTGGTGTCTAGAAGGCCTTTTATAACTGTAACATATTATTTTGATCTAATTCCATAGTAATTTTAAATTAATGTGTTCCCCATGATATAAATGCTTTATTAGAGGTTTTCCCAGCTTGTGAAGATTCAAACTGAAAGCACTGTTGTTGTTTTTTCTAATTTAAAGCTGTAAACACAGCACTGACTATTATCACAAAATGAAACTGATGTAGTAAATGTATTAGCAAAAGAGCCTTTTTACATATGCAGCTGACAAAGAAAAATACAAGCTTTCAAATGTTGTGCTTTTGGCCACCTAATGAATGCAAGCAATATCATTTTGTATAACACTAAAAAATACTTAATATAAAATACTTTTTAATGGGTCCACGGGAACCCTGAACAGGAACTTTTCAATGCCCTCAAAACTGAAAATTTGTCTCTAATTTTGTGTTTTTGTTGCAAACAAGGGAGATTCATTCACCATATTTTTCCATCATGATGACTCACCCTTCATGAATGAACTCCTCCAAAGCAGCGCATTCAGACACCAGCTGAGGACACTGGCACCGCAGAGCCACGAAGGACAGGATGGGCAACAGGTCGTCTGCACCGCTGTCACACGAAAGAAGGAAGGAGACGGTGAGATCATGTAAGAGGAACACATGAGTAAATAAAAAGAGCAGAAGGGAAAACATAAAGAGTGACATTTACAGAGGCTGATGGCATGTGCTCCCCAGGGGACTGAATGGAAACTAAATCAAATGTAGCCCTTAATGGGATGCGTGTTCAGGGATGGAAATGATAAAGCTTTTTTTCTCTCCCTGAGATCTGTTGGGAGGACAGATTGCAGCCATGGAGATGATGACAGCCTGATAGCATTCTCCCTGTGTGCAGACAGTGACCATTTGTTTATCAGGACTCACACGCAGGGGCTAACTGCTTGCTTGCTAGTTTGCGTGAGAAGGTAGGTGGCTGGCCCTCGACTGACCCAGCCGCATGCAACTGGATACTCTCCTTCTGCAGGGTTCTGGAAGGTGTGGACAGGCTCATGTAACCACTGAGAGCTGGACCTCACATGCACACACACAATCACAACCCCGAATTATAATCTTCTGAGTTCACTACTGTAAACACAGACATTGATCCACTCGCACTAAAACTGGTTTCTCTGCATTCCAAGGATACAATGCACTTTTCCCACATGCATAAATACCGACTTTAATGAGAAGATTAGGCTCCATTATGGGTTTGCAATTCATTCCATTTCAGTGGAGGATGAAACCAGTCAAATAACACAAGAAATCGCGAAAAAAAGAGGGGGGGTCTTAATTAACAGGATACAGGGGAAAAGTGGTGACCAATTTAGCAGCACAATAGAAGAAGAGAAAAGAAAGGGATATGAACAATAGCACACTAGTGAGCAAATGAGCTCCGAGTTGGTCATGGACAAAGAACTGACAAAAAATGGAAATGCTGCTGAATGAATAAAAGAGGGCAGCGAGAACAATGAAATGCGTTTATGTGTGTGAGACTGTGAATTAAAAAGTGAAAGGGTACAGCAAAAAAAATAGTCAAAACCATGAGGAGAGCGAAATATGCCATGACAACACAAAGTACACTAATTCTTGCTGAACTCTGAGTTTGTCTGTCACTAGAACTCTGTAGCACTTCCAATTTCCAGCTGTGTCAGGCCTTGATCAAAAACACTTTATGTGAGTCACAGTGACATGTCAAAATGCAACATGTATTTAGATGGACTAAAAAAAGCAGTCACATATGGGTCTACTGAGCTGCAATCAGGACAGAAAGAATGTGAACACTGGTAGATCGGAGGCCGGTCCAAATTTACCCTCTTCAAAAAAGGAGCTTGGATTTAAACTCAGTGCCAGCATTTTATGTTTAATTCAAAATTAAAGTTTTATGGAATTAAAGCTGCCAGGGGCCACTGGCTAGATAATGACATTGTAAAATGATGAACGAGAAGTGCCAAAGTTTGCCACTGAAAGCTGTTCCTTTGAAATGCTGGTTTTGATTTGTGTATTTTTAATTCTGGCAGAGTTGCACTGATTTTCGGTTAAGATGGTGACAGATTATATCCTGACATGTCAGACATGATTGGATTCTTGGTCTATACAAAATAAACAAGAAAAAAAAAACAAATCATTGATTCAGATCTCCACTGTGGTTCGGCCATGTTTGACTCATGTTTCTAGGTAACAAAACAAATCCTACTCAGCATGATTAGGTCTTCATTTCTTGGAGCGACATGTTGTTACCGAGTTGTATATTTTATCGTCCAGAGTACACAAAAAAAATCCTTCAACGTCACAACTTTTTTGGGTAAAAAGCTTTGAGAAGAGCCTTGCCCGGTCAACTCTTCTACTCCGCCATCTCTGATCACCTCACACATATTCCAATACAAGGAGACAGATATGGAGCAGGACACATAGCCTCAGCCATTCTTAAAAACCATTAGAGGCTCCAACAAAAAGAAAATGGTACCAGAAAAGTGTGTATGAAAAGTAACATGACTTTTTTTCCATGCTTTGTTCTCTGATGCCAGGTGTTTGAGGAATGCACTACAGAGGACTTTTACAAGCATTAATGATATGCACTAAAAGCCTCTTTGTTTTGTTGTTGAGATATCCCATGGGTTTCATGTCAACTATTTTAAGCTCTAATAAAAAGTGTCTAATCTCAACTTAAAGGTTCAGTGTGTAGGATATCAGGGGATAGATTGGCAGAAATGAAAATATAATAACTATGCTTTTTTTAGTGCATAACCAGCTAGAAAAAAAGAGCTGTAGTAATTCTGTTAAAATGAGACGTCTATATCCGCAAAGGGAGTTGGTCCTCGTCCAAAAAGATCCCCATGTAGCACCACCATGTTTCTACAGTAGTCAAGAAAGAACAGACCAAACACTGCAGACCAGTGTCAGACTAAACGCGCTTGATAGGGCAATTTGCGTTTCCACATGAGCCACAATAGTTTGCAGCCCTTCCACCGTTTTTTTTTTTTTTTTTTAATTAAAAACTGCTTTATTCAGTGTTTTTATGGGTTTAAATCACCACATCCATTCTGGAGAAAGAGACCTCTAATTCAGCTTCTGGTAAAAAAAAACTCCTAAATGTCTGGATCATCAGTTATCAGAGAAGAAAGGTGAGCATACATTAGCAGCTGCTAGGTGCTAGCAGCCTGTCTCCAACAGGCAAAACAGCATCTGAGAGACACTGATTTGTAACCTGAAACTGCTTTATTCTGTGTCTTACCAGTTTTCATCACCTGGGGTCTCATTTATAAACATTATGTACCCACAAATCAAGGCCTAAAAGTGGCATACACCACTTCCCATAAAAACAAACTTGATGGGAGAGTGTGTGTACCTGTACGGAAACTCTGACCCATGTGTACGCACATTTTTGGAGGCAGGGGAGACTGGCAAGGCAGACAGTGTGGTGATGAATTGTAGCCAGACTGTTGAAATTATATATATAATGACGCCTCTCACGTCAAATCACCTAAAATCGCATGTTACTTGTAGATCTGCTTTATCATCGACATTCAGTCCAGTCCTATATTTATGTTTGTGATGGTGGGCCGTAACTTTTCCATAAGCACAATTTAGTTGTAAAAATTATGAGCCAACTCACATCTCACTGAATTCCACTCATTCTTTTTATCAGCACTGTCTTATTTTTATCTATCTTATCTGTCTTATGTATCATCTCCTGCCCAAGAGCGCAGAGGAGACAACTGGACTGTATGTTTACCCTGGGAGACAGCTTTAAAGTGAAATGCGCTCATCAAACAGCTTTAAATAACTGCAAAACAGAGAGTCAACAGTGTTAAATAGTATCCTCTAATACTGTATATAAATATTACCAAGTACAGCTTTTATTTTCATACAGTTTTAGTGTGTAAAATTGCTGCAGTCAACACGGCTGTGTGCGTACAGGATGCACTGAGACACCGCTATGGCTATCACAGACACTCTCCAGTAACATAACCGCCAGACCTTCACCACCTGTACAATAATGAAACCTGAATAAATAAATGAATTGTGGTCATCTATCATGTCATCTATTTTTGGCGGACAGCAATTTCAGCTTTTGTCCATACATACACTATAAATCATACACCCTTTTTTTGAAAATGAGACATGGAAAAAAACTCCTGTACAATGAACACTGAAGGAATTTGAGAGAAGTTTCAGCTGATTGCAATCCTCACTGCTAGATGCCACCCAGTGCCCCTAAATCTAACAGTCTAACTGTTTCTTTTATTTGGTGTGTTCTCAGAAGTCTCAGTCTTTGCTTATATAATAACGACGCAAGAAATTTTCTCAGTTCACCAACTTAAAGATGAGAGTTAAACTAGGCAGTGATGAGGCTGATTATATGAGCCTCACAACTTTTTTCTCCGGATGTGTACACAAGATAATGGGCCTCATTTACTAATATTTGTTTTAATGTGCTCTACATCAAGTTATAAGATGTGTATTTACTTTTTTTTTTTAAGAAAACCGGGCCATCGTCATTTGTGCGTACGCATGGTCTGAGGCAGTTTTAAATGTTTGAAGAGTATGAAAAAATTCAAGTAAGAAAATATTGATAAATCACCGATTTCTGCTAAAATGGTTGCATGCATGGTTTAACAACAGATTGGTGCAGGCCAAAACAAGAAGATTCACATTGGAACACACATACATTAACGCAGAGGAAAATGTTTTTAGTCAAACGTTGTTGACACAAACCGCACTGTATGTTCTCCACAATGGGTGCTACAACCCACAGAGCCTTTGTCTGACTCTGTGCATCATCATGGATTCCACAAAACTCCATCTCTTTTCTTTTCTTCCCCAAGCCCCTTGTTGGGCCCTGGGTCTGTTCCAAACCCAGACATGACGACCCACTTTTAGGCCTGGCTAGGAAGAGGCACTCTATAGGGGGGAAATGGACCTATGAGAGCCCCCGCTGCGCCAGGCTTAGCTGTGCACTGATGAGACCTGACAGGGCAGCTTCCAAGGCACAGAAACCTTAAATGATAAGTGGGTATTTCCACTGGACAGTCCTTTCCCTCCCGATCATAAGCACAGAGTCAAAGGAAAAAGGGCTCTTATTTTGAAGTTTAATGAGGTATACTTTGGAGGAATTCAACTAGAAGAACAACACGACACTACAGTCCTGCACTGATCCGTATGCTCTTCTTACCCATAAACTATCACACTGTAATGTCAGTATATGTTATGAGGTGTATTATTTTACTGGTTTTCCATATCCAGTAAAATGTCCTGCAGTAACAAACACCAAAACCCCCAAAAAAGTTTCCACTTGTTGCAACATATGATTTACTCACATGGCTGCTGTTTTGGGTGTGGAGTCAACCTCGTGAAGGCACCTGTAATCCTCAGCGCAGGCACAGATCAGCCGTAATGTCCTAACTGTTATAACACACAGCAAATGCAATTAATATGTAAAACCATGTAAACCATGTAAAAGGCCTGTGCTCAGACTAAATGTACAGTAAACAGAAAGAAAGAAACAGCTAATGGTTCATAGCTTAGCAATGTAGCAAAATGTCTTCCTATAATTAAAAACACAACTGTTCCGTTAATTAGTCCCAGATGACATTGGAAAAAGTAATTTATCCAATTACATATCAAATTCGGGTTACTGTGAATGATTTGCACTCTGCCCACACTAACCAATGTTGCACGTTTTGTCAATAAATGATAAATGGTGCATCAGGAGCTTGGGTGCAATTTATCTATGTACATGTAGGCACTGAAAAAAGTATTGTAAAGGGAAATGCTTGGATATCCCCTCAAAACATGGCGAATTTCTCCTTTAACATACTGCCAACTTATGGGAAAACCAGTAAAGATGATTTGGCCTTGAGTAAATTTGTTTATATGGACTGATGGATTAACCAATACAAAATCTACCTAAATGAAATTCACAATGTAAGTTTTTGCCTAAACTGACACTTGCCCATTTCAGGACGACACAATAAGCTTTCTAGCTACTGTAGCTGGCAATAGCAACAGGTCTGATGGTGCACACTGACACACCACAAAAAAGGATTGAACAGCCTGCTGCAGCACAATCCACTGACAAAACAAGTTACTTCATAAATGCAGAATGTCTCTTAGCAGACTGAAATCAGATTTTGCGTAGGAAATTATATTCACTCCTTTTCACCTTGCAGATACTCTGAGAAAACAACAGTCTGAAGCAGCTAAGACGAGAGACAGCACCAAGGCTGAGGTCATGGTAGAAAAGGGTGGATTGCCTTCTTTGGGTTGAAATGATACTCTCTAAGAGAAGCTCTCTGTCCCGAATCAGCCTTGTGTGAGGAAAAATAAAACAATCGGGCTGACTCACCAATACATTCCAACTTCCTCTGTGGACAGCAGTCTTTAATGAGTAGCTTAAGCTCCTGAACAGCAGACTCATATGGACAGGAACCTTGAAGTGTGGCAGGGTCTTTGGGGAATAGTTTTGAGGGAACACCTACATCTCCAGGTGAAGCGTCACGGTACAACTTCATACTTGTCTCAAAGGCCTGCTCCCTTTCCCTGTGGACCCTCCTGAGAAAGATAGACAAGAGATAAGACTTGATGTATCACACACCAGGGAAATTCACAGCAGCTCAAGAGGCAGAAGCAATAGAAAAAAAGGCAAAAAAGAGATTGAAATTAAAATCATCAATTCAGATCAAAACTAAATAGCTGATGTGCTAAAAAAGGATAAATATATTACCAAAAAAATCAAGATCAAATAATGTAAAATCAAAATACACTACATACACCTTTCACTGTTACAGATACTGTATGTAAATGATTGATGGTTGCACAGGATAACTGAAATACACACATGGCATGTTGTATATTTACTGTAAAAATATAGAAATAGAGCCTATACATATTACTGCACGGCAAGAGGTTATGGCACAGTAGGAGACTGCAAAGCTCTGTTGAACAGAAAGATATCAAAAATACGAATATGTAGTACATATGTATGAGTTTTTATGATGACTATGAATAAACAGAATATATATAAACTGAGGTAGAAATACGGCAAATTTTCTGTCGTGTTGTAAGTAATGGATAATGGAGGCAGAGAAACAACAGTGTTACAATAAGTTAAATTGTCTTTTTAAAGAGTCTGACTGTTGTTGGAATATAAGGTTATCAGACTAAAAAACACAGGCAGGGAAAGCATGTCAACAATTGGATATTTGTATGCGAGGCACACTACCAGGCATTTTGGAAGAAGAAAGGTATTTTCAATAAAGTTTCTGGTACTGACTTGATGGGTAACTTTTTCAACTCTGCCCCTATTGTTATTTTGTTTTTGCCAATAACATGATCAGAGATCAAGTCTCTGGCAACATTATGCTAAAGATCCCTACAGAGATCACCCTCTTTGTTATTTGGCTGAAACAGCCCCGAAATCGTCACCATCCAACCGACAACACTGCATTTACATAAACAGTAAATTTATCATCATAAAAACACACTTCTATGGAAAATCTACATAGAAAAAAGCTTTTCATGGAAATCATCTCTGCAGAGAATAACAATATGACCCTGATGGTGATAAAAAAAAAAGTCAAAAAAATCTATATAATCAGCACAGTTTCAAGGTGGTTCTGGAAGGTTCTTGAGTTATGGCCAAAAACATGTTGTATTAGGTCATCGTGACCTTGACCTTTGACTACCAAATGCTTATCAGTTCATCCTTGTTCACGAACATAAGATGGATGCAATGTCACAGTTACATTGACCTTTTAAGACCAAATTCTAATTAGCTCATTGTTGAGTTCAAGTGAATGTTTGTGTCAAATTTGTATAAATCCCCTCAAGCTGTTCTTGAGATATCAGTTTGACATGAATGAGACTAATGTTAGGTCACTGTGACCTTGACTTTTGATTACCAAAATCTAATCAGTTCTTCCTTGAGTCTACTCAAATGTTTGTGCCAAATGTGAAGAAATTGTCTCAAGGTGTGGTTGAGATATCAGTTCTACATGAATGAGACCAATGTTAGGCCATTGTGACCTTGACTTTTGACCACTAAAATCTAATCAATTCATCCATGAGCCCAAGTGGACGTTTGTGCTAAATTTGAAGAAAACCTCTCCAGGCATTCTTGAGGTATTGTATTCACAAGAATGGGCCGGACATACATACAGACAAGTGGACTTACAGACAGCCCAAAACATAATGCCTCCAGCCACAGCAGTCGCAGGCATGGAGGCATTTTTTTTTTTTAAAAAAGAGAGAGATTATGGTGCAGAGGTCTTATTTTGAATGTCTTTAAAAATTTTAAAAAGTAAATGGCTATGTCCGGATGTGGGAGAGGGAGACTGACTGAACCTCCCACTTGTTAAGTCAGTGGCTTTCATACCAGGCAGAGGGGGAGCACAAATGAACAGGGGGAAATGTGGTATGAACTCAAGTCAAATAGCTGAACTTTTTCACAACAGATTTTGACACAGGAGTCAAAGTTGCTTATATCGTTACCTATTGCGTCAATGCATTCCAATTAATGTTGGAACCAAGCAATTGTTATTATTATTATTGATTTATTGATTATACCTCTGCTCTCCCTGCCACAAAATATCAAAAGGAATGAAGGAGGTCTATGAAGATTTTTTTGGCACAATGAAAATATTTAGAAAATACAACCAAGGTGGACTACCTTTTGATTAGGAGGAAAAAAAACTTTTGTCTTTCTAAAACCAAGAGGTCTCTATTAGTGTACCGAAAATTGCATGTCACATTGTAAATGGTACTGAAATATGTCCAATGATAACATGAGAAGAGGTACACAAAATGAGAATCAAACCAGCAGTAGCTGAAGCAGAAGCAAAAGCCGGGGAGAGGCTGACATACTTAGAGTAGCACTGCCACATGCTGGTCAAGACTCACACTGTAATTCTAGGAAACAAATCATGCCAACCAGATTTAATATTTGCTTTAAATGCAGTATAATGATAAAGCTTAACATTACTAAATGCTTGAAGCCTCTGACCACTTCCAAGTCAACCATTAACATACAAGTGCTGTTAATTTTGGAAAAAGTCACATACAGACACATAGCTCATGGGAATGTATTTGAGCTCAACCTCCATAGCCTGATACTGCAACTCAAGATTTTGCTGTGTGAAATACAACTGAACCAATTCATAAATGCAAGAAGGTCAAATAATGTATCAACATTTAAAGAGCAGTCATTTGACTTTATGTAAGCTGCTGCATGTTTGCATGTGCAAGTCAATAAAATGTAGTTTACATATGATTCCTTTGACATCACTATTTCTTTCCTATCTACCAGCAGCCACTGATTTGAGCAATTTTTTTTATTCTGCTGCCAACTAGCAATAAATTTGATTGATAAATTTCCCCCCAAGTGTGGGAAAACAACATCATGCATGGCCAAATCTGTTGGCAATGAAAGCTGAAGGCACAAATTTGCTGCCACTCTGGCTGTTTGCCTGTTGCTTTCTGCAATCTGATTGGCTGTTTGTCAAATACTGTTATTTTCATTTGCATGTAGCAGGAATAATTCAGTATTTCTTTTAAATAAAGTTGTAAAAGCTGCCACCATAATGTAGGTGTTGTCCTATAGCACACATTTGTTCACGTATGCAGTGTGGCAAAAGTTTTAGCTAGGGTGTATGTTATAAACTGCAGACTGAGTTTTAACACCTCAGGCATTCAGATATTACCATTTCAAAATGTTATCCCTCACTGTAACTGACTTACTGATTTATCCTGCAAGATAAATTTTAAAACTGGAACTTGCTGTATGGAAATTTCATATTTTTGTGTTAGTCCAAAAAATGATGCAGTCAAACACGTAACTAAACAAACATGGAGCTGTGGGAGGGACAATATCCAGCATGTTTAATCGATCATCAACAGTGCTTTGAAGAGTAAATACGGTCATACTCCAATCAAGGTCTGACTGAAACACTGCATACACTGGAGAGCATGCGCGGCGTGAGAGGTCGAAGGAGCTGAGTCCCCTTGCAGCGTGGTGTGCAGTCATTTAAATAAGCTAAGAATTTAAAGAGTTAACTTATTCAAAACTCTAAAAAGTAAAAGAGAGCATTTAATTCCAACAGCAAGTCAAGAAAGATAGACATTCTTTTAGGATGCCTAGCATAACTCGATCTCAGGTGGCAAACCAGGTGGACATACCAAGCAGAGAAAACTCAAGGTCTGATGATTTGGAAAGTAAATTAGACAAACTTCTAAATCTCCCAGCAGCTACCAACACACTGCTTTCATTGTTGGTGAAAAGAGGCACAAGTCTCTCTTCTGCATCCCTTCTGTCTTTGTCCAAAAGTGAATTAAGTGTGGAACGAAATTCAAGAATAAATATCTATTATTTGTAAAACAAAAATTCAATTCTCAGTTGAGGTGTGTATTTTTCAGAATGCCAAAATAAATCAGATATCCTATGGATTGGCAGGTTATGTATTCTTCCATATTGGAAATCCTGGAATCAAATAGGATAATTATACAAAAAATAAATAAATAAACACTGCATATAATGATTTGCAAATACTCAGAAAAAATTACCAAGTTTAACACTTAACACTTCAAAGCATGAGGACATGTTTTTGGTCACAAGGATTTAGGCTGCAGTACCTGAAAAGAGCCACCAAGGCGCTCCACAGTGGAGTGAAGAAGGCTTCCTCTATGCTGGCGAGGCACAGGTCTTTAGAGCTGGCTGTGTTTAGACACTCAAAGGATAGCAAGCATAGTGACAGAAGCTGATCTGAAACATAAAGAAACATCCACAGCATTTATTATCCAACAACTTTCACATGGATTGTAAGTAGGGATGTCCCGATCACATTTTTTTTTTTTTTTTACTCCTGATCCACATCCCAGTCATTTAATGTTGAGTATCTGCCAATACTGAGTCCCAATTCAATTTATCCTCACATCTTTTGGGCAGATTACACTTCATAGATAAGCAATGTTGGCTTTAATTGTACTTGCAGCAGTGAGTAATGAGTGAGGTTGTTCAAGCTCTGCACCGCTCTCCACTCCTCCTCTCTCAACCAAGCAGGGCGGAGAAACATCATGCATTATAGTTGAATGCAAAACACAAGTCTCTCACACTGAGCTGAAATGAAACGATTGCATAACTGGTAAATAACGTAAATAAACATTCTCATACTGCGTTTTTGTTTATGGTGTGTGGTGTTTCGTGGAAAGCCGCTGCTCTTACACACACAAGAGTTAAACAGAATGAGAGACATAAAAAGTTATGTGAAGGAGAGTTGACTAACAGTGTGCTCCATGATGTAATACATTAAATTAAAACACCTGTGTGACAGCTGACATAAAACAATTGTTTGGACTGCTTTATAAGCTAAATACAGCCAATCCTGATCAGTCCAAAAATACCTTGTTTGGCCCAAATACCAATGCCTGAGATGAGATTGGGGCATCGCTAACTGTTAGTGTAAAATTCAGCCATTAACATTTTATCAACAAAATAACACACTTTCTACACATGCAAACCCGAACCTCCCATCCTCTGTCATCATAATTACCAATAGCAATATGAATGTCTTTGACGGTTGCCTTCAGGTGTTCTCTCAGTGCTCTCATCTCCAGCTCCTGGACATTTTCCTCATCCTGCTCTGGCTGCACTGAAGGATCACAGGTCAGCTCTGAATCTGAGCCGGTGTCATCTGCGCTGCCGTGGGGCGGGGCCCAGTCCAACTGGGTCAGGAACTGCTCCAGATCTTCAAATGAGTTCTCCCGATCAACCGGAAGCTGTGTTCGAGGCTCCTCCCCTTCCTCATCATCATAGTTGGAGTGGAGGTGGTGAGAGAGTGAGGGGGAGAGTGACGAGCTGGTGCTGAAGCTCTGGCCACCAACGCTACTGCCCCTGGTTGATTTCTTCTGGGTCTCTATGATCAATAATATTTTCACATAAAAAAATGCATTAATGCTAATGAAGCATCCATTAGTCATCATGATCTAACCCAGTGACACTCAACTTACGGCCTGCAGATCAAATCTGGCCCCCGATAGAGTGCCTACTGGCCCCCTAACCATTTTCTAATTCACAAATAAAATGAAATGATTCACACTAGGAATTGTTTTTATACGTTAAAGATACATAAAGTGCCAGAGTGCATGAAAACAGCATCAAAATAGTGTTTATTTACAAAAAAAAAGCCAATGGGGAATCCCCAACATCCTAGCTAAGCTCCTAATGCCCTAAAATCCTGGAAACATCCTGAAATCCCACAAAGATCCTAAAATCCCAGAAATGCTCTAAAATCCCAAAAACTTCCTAAAATCTGAGAAATGCCCTAGATTCCAAGAAATGTCCTAAAATCTTGGGAATGTCTTCAAATCCTAGAAATGTCCTAAAATCCAAGGAACGTCATATAATCCTAACCTAAATCAAAGTGAGAGTGTAGTGACTACCATGACTTTTGTCCTGCAGTGTTTACATGTTGCCATGTCCATGTTTTCAGCTCACCTCTTTGGTTGGCTTCAAATCCAAAATTTTGCCATAATGGCACAGTTTCCTTTGAGACTTGAAGACTTGAAATAGACTTTAAGTGTAAATAAACTCTTCAAGTCGTGGTTAGGCCTGTAAGACGCATCTCAGAGGAGAGCCTGCATGGAACTGGTGCAGACAGCTGTAAAATGAAAACTGGAGCTAATCTGCTGTGCTATAGACATGGAAGTGGAAAAGCACGTCTAATATGCTTGCGGTTTTGACACTAAGTAACTCTACAATGGCTTGTCTCCTCACCCCAAAAATACAAATGGATTTCTTAGCAGTAAATTACAAATGGTCTTAATAGTGATTTGGTTAGTGATGATTAGCGAATCAGGATTAGTAGATGATGTACAGTATAAATCCTGCTTCTTTTCTTGCGTTATACTGTATATTTTCCCATGTCTCAGTAAAGAATAATATTTGGTATCTGAATGGATATAGTGGCTAACTTTCACTGATACAATTTCCTAATCTGGTTGGCAATTTCCTAAGTTAAGAATAAAATCACCTGATATAAAACAAAAACAGTCAGAAGCTGTGAAAATGAACAAGACAAATGTGAACCAAATCTTTACCAGATCAGCCCTCCTCACAAATACCTGCCTCCGCCCCTACCTGGATGATTCAGGTTTTGAGTGCTGCGAGAAGGCCTAAGCGGCAGGGCAGGACTCCGGGGAAAGCCTTTACTGACGATGGGGTAGAGCCTGTTGTAAATTCGGTACTGGTATTTCCTCAGCAGCTTCACCACTGGGTGGTCAGACTGGCTGAGGACAAAATATAAATGTTAGCTGATGCTCGTTTGACCTGAAAATGTGACATGTCCAGTTACAAATGATATGATGACTGCATGTCCAATCATATATATATTGTATGTAAATTAGAAACAAATTAAAAATTAGAGACAGCAATTGGGGTATTTAAGGAATGTGTTTACACTGATTTCCCTTTTTTAAAACACTGATATATATATAAAATGTTGCAGACCATAACTTTTCCTTTTTTCCCGACAAATATTATATATATTTTTAGGATGCTTGAACAATTAAAGGTAAGGAAGACTGGAATGAACGACATACATATTTGAGCACAAACAGATTTTTGTAGTTAATTGATTTAAAGGAGCTCTATGCGAAATTCAGGGGGGACCAGATATGTGCTGCTGATACTGTCCCAATATCAGCGGCAACCTGTTAATAAGCGCAATGTAGAACAGCGGAGATGAGCTAGCCAGTGTGATACACACATACACTGGCACAAATGATCATTCGTATATCAATAACTCACCTAAATTTTATTCAGTAAGGCTGCCCCTTGAAAGTCGAAGAGTCGAAAGATCAATCAAAGCCCCTCAGTCGACTGAGATTGCTCCAAGCTGAGCAGATGTTTTTCTCTGTGCAGTGTACCTCTGGAGACGTTTTGGTCCCCAGTTATAGCTGCGGAGTGAGTGCTCCTGACTCTGACACTACTCTTTGCAGCTGGGTTAGAAGTGGTGAATTCAAAGCTTACAGCAACTTAATATGATACAGTGTCTAGCTTTTGTTGATATCTAGTGTCTGCAAAAATGTTGTTGCACCTTTGGGATTTATTGTTAGCACCGTTAGCTTGTTAACTATATTATGTGAATGCTGCTGTCACCCTAAACGTCCCAAGGAGCCCATTCAGACATTAAAACTTTGTATGGAAAGCAAAACTAATCAACGAATATTTGTATTGAACTGCCAAAGCAAAGCTGACTGGCATAAAGCTGAGTCAGATAGTATTTAGAGAGAAAATTTTTTTCTCACATGCCTCCACGGTGAACAAAGATTTCAAAAATGGCTAACATCCTTGATAAACTGAAGTTAAACTGGGCCCCATTTAACAACAGCAAAACTTATCAAAACATCCATTTACAAACTCTCACACAACTCCTGCGGTATAATCCAGGTTATATTTATGCAGCAGTTTATTCAGTACTCTGCAAACACAGGCATATCTGCTATTCAAAACACTTCTGCATAAAAGGGCAGGCTCGCTACTCATCAGCGCCTGAGACGGTCAATAAATCGGGAATGTTCTCTTTTTTTTGGATTCTTCATTCACCATGGAGGCATGACAGAAAAACAAAGTTTTCTTTACAAAAGTGAGTAATTGACAAACAAATGATTATTTGGGGTGTGATGTATTCCCTTAAGAGTATGTAATTTCAATCTTGTGTCATGCTAACCTGAGCCATCTCTGAAGATAACAAAAGGGAAACACAAACACTTCTGAACCATCCAGTATTGACAGGGCTGATGCAACACAACCAAGCAAGACTGAATCGACCTTTTGGACACATCAGAAAATCAATTGGTGTGATGACAAAACAAAAGCTGTCATTCAGATTAGTTTCTAAATATAAACACTGCTATATCTTTAAGTATGATGGCTGTATGATAGAGGCGGACCGATTATTGGCTGTTATTCAGCATTTTTAAGATTAGGCGAATCATTATGTTTTTTGTCAGATTCCAAATAAAAAAAATTAATTTGCCCATCAACACTACAGAAGGTTACTGTGCCTCTGAAAGATGAACGCTGCCTGGGGCTGCAGCGGTGAGTACAGGGAGCTGTGTGTAACAACATAAGGAGGCAGAAATTACTGAGGTTGGAATAAACATCACAAGCCACTCAAGTTGCAAAAACAGCCAGAGTTTCCACTAATAACATTCTGCTATGGCCTCAAAGAATATAAAAACACAAAAAATGTAGGTATTGATGTGCTTTAACTCCAGTTTAATGTGGGTTTAATGTGTATAAGAACTGTAAGGAGGGAAACAGGGAGTGAGACAGTGCCTGGATGCGCACAAGAGATGCCACCAGATACACTTCAGTTGCAAATATCAGTTTATCAGTCTCCTTGATTAATAATCATCAGTATCAGCCCTGAAAAAAACATCGTCGACCCCAACTGTATCAGCATGTGTTGTATTCCTAATTGATAGTATCATGGAGAATCTCTGGCTGAAATGCAGATTCAAGCTGTTTGAACACCAATTGAGCCCTCAAAACCGATCGGGAACCAGGGTCTACAATCAAGTTACGCTGTCATATTGAAGTTTAGTTTTTATGAAAATATTCTGCAATTGTTGTATCACAGAAATAGAACGAGTGTAGAACAGACATTGAACTATTTGCTGTGGCCATTTGAAAAGTACAAAAGAAATGTACGATTTTTGTTACCTTGACAACACACGTCACTGCGGCACTTAAGCGCATCACATTCAGTAGTTCGAAAACTCAAAATACAACTGTACACCAATAAGTTTTTCTCTTTCACCAAACTAAGATTAACATCCAAAAACTTTATTCAACCTGAACAGAAACAAAATAAAACTCACCAAAACGGTCGTAGTTAGTCCTGTTGGTTATCTTGTTAGTTAGGTAGCAAAATGTTCCAAGAATCAGCAAATTTGGTTTGATGGGAGTAAACCCTTAATTCACCAAATAATAATAATAATTATCTTTTCTATAACCTAATCTAATTACTCGTTCTTCTAAGGCAGCTATAGCTTCAGTTTACATGTTTCAACAGACATGCAATGATTGGCAAAGGGGAAAAAATAAGGGAGATAATTTAAAAGTAATGAACTGCTTTTTGGAAGAAAAACAGATGCTACTTCTCGCTTGCTCATTTGGCTTTTAGTGCAAGACTTTACCTCAGCTAGTTTGTGACTTGCCACATGTCTGTTTGTGTGTACAGAAGTTAGTCCACTACAAAAGTTGCAACAGTACACATTATATCAGCTGCTGTTCTACTCACATGCTATTTCTATGGTTTGTATGAACAAGAACTTTCAGAGCCGGAGAAGGTCAACAACACAACCACAGACATCACTTTAAAATACCCTGAAATGGTCATGTAGCGAGCAGTTACCTGAGCAGGTAGGAGACTAGACCTGACACTAATGTGACATCATCAGGATTCTTCCTCAAGTTGGCTTTCCACAGTTTGGGCCATTCCTAAAGAGAAAAATAAAATCTTTAAATTGTTGGCAACTATATCTATAATTCCATACAATGCTGATGAGTGGATTCATTTTAATTTAACAGATCATTATAAAATTGATCAAAGCCAGATTTGACATTTAAAAGATTGAGTTGTTGTGTTTTGGCATTTCATCTAATCATATTCTGAATACTACGAGTAACTAGAGGCATCACTTTTCTGCCTGGTAAATTGTTATGCCATTTAATCATTAGTCTTGTCATATTCATGGTGACACAAACTCACATGGTCTTGCTCATATTCCAGTACGTTGGTATAGAGAACCCGCTGCTCCTGTTCCTCTGCAGTCATTGCCCCAGATGCTGCAAATCTCCTGTAATGACAAAAACACAAGAAAAATATTTACACATCCTTACTTGCAGGCACACTGTACATGCAAACTTTGGGAGTACTACCATCATAGTCATGTGAGTAAGAATGTCAAGGGTCATTGGTGCTTTTTTTGTCTTCACTAAGGAGCTATAGTATGAAACCTGCATCTTACAGGTTTCATACATATTGTTACCAATACCTTTCCAGGACTTTTCCATGACTTTGAGGCAAATTTTGAAGACCATGCATTCCCTAAAAGAACCATCTATACCATACCATCTGTTTTGATTTTTTCCATTACTATATAATACCCTTTTTTAAATACATTTTTTTTTTTAAATTAATGAATTCATAGCAGGATTAGACTTATTTAAATCATTTATATTGGAAACAAAATTCCCATTCCAATTCCCATTCCAAAATGTTCAGGGAGTAGTTAGGTTTCCATGGCTTTGCCAGATTTTTCATGACTGTGCAAACCCTGGTTTTGTGTTTTGAGTTTGCGTAAAAAGCCAGTTTATCTAAAATTAACCAAATCATTATCACTAAACAGCTAATATAATTTTCATTTTCTTTATAAATTGGTCTGTAAGTTATACAATATACATTGCATGTTTACTGCCTTGATCACTAAAGTCTATATACAAACAACAGAGGAAGGACATGCTGATTTATTCACATATCTGTGTTGACTGAATGCCACATACAGTCCATGTACTAGACTTTCATATCTTGCCTTCATCCAGTTTAACTGAGCCTTCGTTAAATCACAGTTTGAAGATGTTAAACAGAGTTTTACCTCTGTGTGATATTGAAGTGTTTTGTTGCTTTGTGAAATAAAAATAAAAAAGTGACTGTAAACAACCTTTAAAATTGTGTGACTCTTGTGTGACTTGAATGATTTCCAGACCTCACTGAATCGTTTCCAAGAAATGATTGAGTGCTTCAACCTTACATAAGAAAAAAAAGACAGATAACGCCACAGGGTCTTTAGGGAGCAGCAAGTGTGTAAGCCAGGAATACTTTGAGGCCACTTATTGCAAAATGACTGGAGGCCAGGGGCCAAGCAAGGCAGCCCAATGCATGTCTCAAGCATTTTAGGACATTTCTTTGATTTTAGGACATTTCTTTGATTTTAGGACGTTTCTCGTACTTTAGGACATTTCTCTGATGGATGTTTCTAGGATTTTGGGACGTTTCTACACCTCTGTCTGGGGGAACAGGGGATCCTCCACTGGCACTTTTTTGATAAACAAGCTCTATTTTTGATGTTGTTTTGAGTGGATACTCTGGCACCTTATGTATACTAAAAGTACAGAAACAACTTACTTTATTTTTTTTGTGAATTGAAAAATGGCTGGGGGGCAGATTTGGCCTGCAGGCTGTAAATTAAGTATCATTGGTGTGAGTGCATTAATTTCATTTCAAAGTTTAGAAGATGCTGCAGGGAGCTAACTTGAGACAGAGAAACTGTATGATCTTTTGAAGACTGAATATACAGTTCACAATATTTGGACAATTATATTAAGTACGCAAACAATATCTTTGTCAGCTCCCTTTGTTTTTGTGTTCATTCGTAAATAATCTATTTTGAGGTGGTTAAAGGCTAAAGACAAGAGCTAAAAACCAGAAAAGGTTTAAACTCATTCAGTGCAGTTTTGTTATGTAAATCGTGGTGTACCTGTTGGCCTCCTCCTGTAGTCTCAGTCTTCTCTCTTCCATCTTCCGCTGGAGCTAATGTTACAACAAACATTAAGGAAACCTCCAAACAGGGTCAGCTATAAGTAATAATGTCTTAGACTTAAAAATAGAGGCATCATATTATTAACTTGTGAAGGAGAAACCAGCAAACATAAACATTATGTTCTGTAAATATCAATATTTTACAGCCACAAAAGATGATTTACAATAACTATTCCAAGGTGGTCTCTATGTCATCTCATACCCATTTAATATTTACTATTTGTCCTTATTCACACATCTCACACTCACGGGATTTGGAAAGTTTGGAAAATGTTATTAATTAGGACAAATCAAGTCCTAATTGATAACAGTATGTGAGTGAAGCGTCAAACATTGCATGGGTGAAAAATGTTGAGAACAACAAAGACGGAGACTTCTACAACACAGTTCAAACAGGACACAGCTGACATCAGAAGGATACAGCATCCTGCCTGGCTTTGGCTATGATGAGGTTCTCCATCATCTGCCTCTGGAGAGAGAGCGTCTGCATTGGAAAAAAAGAAAATAAATGCTTTAATGCAACTAGAGAAGCATTTCACTGCTGGAAAATGGTCTTTTCTTAGAACCGAGCTGTCTATGCAGTAGAAAGATGAAAATACTTTTGAAATTGCTTCTATTTGGGATGTCTGTTGCTATTGCTGTTTACTTTTACTTGACTGATGTGTCTGTGTTTCTTTTATTTCCTTTCTTTTTTTCTGTCTATTTTCTCCTTAAATTGTTTATCTCTGTCATAGTCCTACCCCTTTTTCCAATTTTATTTATTTTTGATTAATTTATTCATTTATTTTATTGTGGTTATTCTAGTTTTTCACAAGTTGTTTGGGTATGCAACAATCCTTCCGTGACCACTTTATTCTTCTGTTGTGTTTCTAAAAAAAAGAAATTTTTGTATACTTGACCCTTTATACATAGAAGTGCATAAAATTGTATACTTCTGCAAAACCCAATAAAAAAAGTTGGAAAAAAAAAAGAAGAAATTGCTTCTATACAACCAGACAAAACAGAGACAAAGGACTGTGGCATTTGCTTTTTGCTGAAGAGGTAGAAAAACCTACAACTGCTAGAATGCAATGCGCCACATCTGACCAAAAAATGCTTCCACTTGTGGGCAACATAATAAGAGCTCGTCAATTTTAGCTCAGGAAACAAAACAATCTAGAAATACAGTTATGGTTAATTAGTAAGCTAAATTATGTTTCTGAAAACACTTCAGCTGAGGAAAGGCAACGCAGGGACAGAATCTTGGTTCATGTTTGATCAACTCTGCCAAGTGTTTAAGTTTGATCTTAATATTTTCAGCACTAGTTTTCACAGTAAATGGAACAGTGTGGCGCCCAGTAATTTTTAACACTAACTTACTGAAAACATGTTAGGCCTGAAATAGATATTGAAGTAACAGTAAAGAGAGTCTCTCTCTCCCTCTCAATCTATACTCTTTGAGGCTCTGGTACACTAAAATGCAGCTGTAGTTTGAGCAATAGAGCTGGCAAAAATCAGGATTTCAGCTGGGAGATGAGCAGGGGGAGCTGGGCGCTGGCAAACTTGGTTGAAAATCAGCAGTGTATCCCTTTGAAATGTGACCAAGCAAAACTATCCTGTAAAGTTGTATTCATATGTGAATTGTTTTGCTAAGAGATTAGCTTATGGCCATTCTATAAATATTACAAGGAGAAACAAGATGTCAGGCAGTTAACATCAATGTATTGGGGTAAAAGTGAAACAAATCCAATGTGAAGCCACCAAACTCTATTACCAAAGTTAGAAAATAATTCCTTAATTTCACCCTTGGAAACCTGGAGCACCACAAATCTTCTTGTTCTGCTTTTAGATGCTTTTCATTTTGGTTGGTTGCAAATTGGTTTGATTCCTTTCAAAAACGTGGGGGGAAAAGTAATGAGCAAAGAAAGAAAGGTTCCACAAATGGCAAGAAATAATCAGATTTAGAAAATTATTTTTTAAAAGCTGGAGAAAAATGTCTAGGGGGAAAAGAAGAAGCTAAGGCAACACTATGTTTATAGCTAATTATCAAAATTATTTTATTTATTTTAATTTTTAATTATTTTAATTATTTTATTATTATTAAAATTTTCAAGGTCCTTTTCTGGGTCATTTCCTTTTTTGTGCTAATTTTAAATTTAAATTTAACTTTCAGGTAATATTCTTGTACTTTTTACTAATTTCTTGCTAATTTGGGGGTCATTTCTTCTTTGTTGCTCATTGCCTTCTTCCCATGTTTTCAAAACATGTTTATAATGCATATAAAAAAAATGGGTTACAGAATTATAGTAATTTTTTAAGCATTATTCCAGGTCATTTTTTTAAAGTAATTTACAAGTAATTTTCTTGTACATTTTTCTAATTTCTGCCAATTTTGAATACCTTAAATCTATGCTGATATCTATGTTAGTTTGCATCAGCTAGAACTTTTTTAAACTCCCAATATAACAACATAACACCACGGGCGTTTTTCTGTTCACTCTTTTGCTTCTTTGGAGCCACAAAACTCCTCTCAATGGGCGTCAGGCAAAAACTAAATGTAAATGTACAAAAAACATACAATAAATACTGCGCGACAGGCCATGACGTTAATTAATCTGTTTCGTTCCTCCTTTGTGCCATCGTGTATGTCCTCTTTAAACTGATTATTTACGGTAAATTAACTCTAACATACACGGTAGAAGTGAAAAAAGTCTCCCTACCCACGTTAGTTAGCGAGCAGATATGAATTTACCTTTAGAAACGCCTTTAGTTTCCTCCAGTACGCACGGAGCACCGCTTGACGCCGAAACATTTTCCGTATCTGAGTGACAAGTTAACATTAATTTAAGACCTCTAGCACAACACAGAATTTATGCTGGGTTGAAACACGTTATTTTATTCGTCACTATTACAAATTAAATGTCACGTCTCTCGCTTACCATCTTTTTTTCGGACTGAAGGTAGTTTTAGCCAAAGAGGTAAATGGGAGCGGAAGAAGAGTTTCTATTCTTTGACTGAAAAGTTGTATATCCTTAAATAACCCGTGCGGTGCTCTGCAGCCCACTCCCCCTCCGCCAGGTACTCCTTCACCGTCAACGAGATGCGTCAGAAGCGCAAACAACGCCGGAAGTACGGCGAGAAATCCAAAATAAAAGCGCACATTATGTCGTTTAAAATTGTCGACCCCACCTCTTGAACAGAAACGTGCATCAGGTTTATGTTGAAGCTATTCTGCCTCCAAATGAAAGTTTGGGAAATCACGTGCCCACAAGTTTGGGCAGTGTTTTTCTAACTGACAAATCACAGATACAGACAGAGCAAGGCTTTCACTAAAAATTTTCAGGGTTGTAGTAGTGCCCCTTTTCCTAATCTATCCAATCCTACAAAAGGTCAAAGAAGTGACATTTATTGAATGAAATTTATTCATCCCTTTACTTCTTACATAAAAGATTTCTGCACACATCGCTTCAGTTTGTATGACAAAGTTGTCTTCTCTGTCCAACCGTAGACTGGAATATTGGTACATTTTTCTTTATAAGGCCATTTTACAGAAACCGTCTTCTTATTTATGTTCTTTACTGACTCCTAAAATTGTCAGTGGTTGCAACCTTTTGGTCACACTGACGACTTAAGTATGTCGTTCCTCATGCCTGCACTATCTTGGCTGAAAGTGCTTTTAGTATTTTTGCTCCATGATCTTCATGCCAGCTGCTGAGCCACCTTAAACTAGACTCTTTTATCAGCCGGGGGAATTTTAAAAGCAGGATTAAGGCCCTTTTGGACACTGGATGCACATGTATGGTCTCTGAATGCTGCTAATTTGCAGTCTGTTTTAAGTTTGTTGCCTGTTGCTTGTGTGTGGATTTTTATAGTTTGTTTTTAACTTTTTCTGAAGTGTTTTTCATCTACTTGTTCTTTAATTCTTCATGCCACTGTCTTAGCCAGGACTCCCTTGGAAAAGAGATTCTGAATCTCAATTAGACTATTCCTGGTTAAATAAAGGTTAAACAAAAAATAACTAAAATTTAATTTGGATAACAACTTGTAGATTCTGTGAGAAGAACACTTAGACTGTTGAGGACATTTTCTCCAAAAGTGATCCTGAACAGGAACTTTGGCTTGCGTTTAAGAGCTGGCTTCAAAAAAATATATTGATAGACCCTCTGAATGTGATGGCACTTAAAGCTGGAGTACTTACAAAGAAGAAAACCTTGGACTTTCTGATAAACAATTTGATTTTGTGGGGTAAACACTTTATTCATAGATGTAAAGATCTAAAGGTTAAGTCTTAGATCAACAGATGGGAAAGTGAAACCAAAGCTATTTGCAAAATCGCTTGTGACGGACAGAAACGCCCTGAAACTCTTTTCTTTATCTGACTTTTTTCTGGCTGCTGGACTCAGACCCTCACTCTTTCTTTATCTATGAACTTTTGGTTTGAAGATTATGCTTTGTTTTGTTTTGTGTTTTGTCTTTCGCAAACCACTGTATCAACACTTGCTTATTATTGACAAATGCTTTAAAAGTTTGCATTCAAATTGTGCCAAAAAAAAAACCTAAAATACCTTTTTCACTAAAATTAGCCCATGTAAGAAGGTTTTTTAAACACAGGTAAACCTGCTAAAAATAGGTTAGAGACTCCTTTCCCATTGCCAGCAGAGCAGAGCTGTGCACACAGCTCTGCAGCAGATGAGTATGCCTTTCTGTGTTTTTTTGTGTTGTTTTTTATGTTTCACATTCAACATATTTTTGTATCATTTTTTCAAATTAGTGTTTGGCTGCAAGACAACTTCAAATGGCCGACAGCTCAGGTCCAAAACATATGTGGTCAGAGACTGAAACTTCTCCCACCCACACACACACATACCAAAGACGTCTTCTGGTAGGCCTGACCAGGTGTTAGCCTTGCCAGACGGGCTTCATAATTAGCTTTCAACTTCTGGTTCAAACGTGATGCTTCTTCAATGGGTGTCAGCTCCCTGCAGCGCACACAAACACACACACATGCAATATGTTATGGGTGTGTCAAAGGCAAATAAAACAATCTCTCTTTGCACCTGTCAGCATGACAGTCATGGAGACACTTTCACTGCTGAATAATTCAAATCAGCTTGGCTGAAGTTCTCATGAAAAACATTTACAACATTTACATCTGGTGACGGCAAGATTTTACAAGTTAAATGCAATATTTTTGGGTATAGACTCCACTACAGCACTGCATGCACAGTTCTGCCTAAAAGGTGTTTTCGTTGTTTACATTTCTAATTTTTTTTTTTTTTTTAAACAGTACAAACTGTAAAGGTGTAATTGTGACTCAAGTCCAATCTTTTGCAAACAATCCCCCAGTAATGCATAACTTTGTACTGTTGAAAGTGTTATATGCCATACAGAACAAAAGTGCAGCCTTGTGCATGTTTCTTTCAGGATCATCAAAAATTCAGTGCATCCAAAAATAGCTCTGGAGTTCACCGTTGTATTGACAACATGACTAAGCATTTTGACTATCTTGTTTGTAAACTATGACACAAGGACTTGTCAGTCTGACGGCACCATCATTAAAAAATACGTTTACTTTTGAGAGATAAACTAAGAAATCTGAGTGAGTTCCAAGCTTCTGCAGGTTTGTGCAAATTGTTTCGAGACATGCACTTACTGTTTTTCAAAAGCGAAGGATGATTTAAGAAATGTAAGGCGACTGAGAAAACCTCTAAGAGCCATCGGTGAGTGTAAAAATCGTTTGTTTTGACCTGCTTGGCCATTTCAAAATGTGCTCTGAATGGACTTTAGAAGTAACTCCCTGCTGTGCTGTTCACTTCAGAGGAGTCTCTCAATGAATGCAGCAATATTTGCCCTCCTTGATTAAAAATTAATTTATTAATTAATTATTTTTAAAAAGGCCAAATGTCATGGAGGAGGCCTGGAGTTAGCTGGGCTTGCTTGAGAAACTTTCAAACAAGTTTTTGAGTAGCTTTCTGAGGATCTGATGGAAAATTTGGGTCGCTGTGGTCAGGGTAATGGTTTTTATGTCATGTCTAATCTGGACGTTTCTTATTGTGCTTGTTTGTTTTGTTGTTGTTTTTATTTTTTTGGGGGGTAACTAATGGTTTCATGAGCGCACTGTTTCTGGATGGTTCTGTCCAATAGAGAGCAGTGATGTGCTGAAGAGGGGGTGGAGGGCAGTGGATCAGGGTAGGAATGACAATGTGCCAGGATTTGTGTTTTGAATATGAATGTGGAAAGTACAGATTAAGTTGGCATGAAACGGGGAGGAGAGGGACAGGGAGGTATAGAAAATCTATATAGAGTACAAGTTTTGGATTCTCATTCAGCAGAATTTAAAAGAAAATATGTTGTAATAATTTAAAAATGTGCTTTTTTTACTCGATAAACATTAAGTTAAAAAGGCCCCTACTTTCTGCTCATGTCCTGTGACTCCACTGTTTGTTGTTTCTGGAAGACTTCCGGAGGCAAAAAAGGGGAGAGCTCCTTGCTGCCATCTGACAACACCCTGCGGTGACCGGTCTTTGTTGGGCTGGTTGCTTTACGCCCTGTGTCAATGGGAGTATCAGATGGAGGAACTGTGATAGTAGAAGTGAAACAGAGAGACAGAAAGTGGTGATTGGCTTAAAGAAAAAAAATCACATGACTCATAATGATTTGTGAGCCGTGATGTAGGCTCTATGTTAGCAATGATGGAATAGCCCCTGTTCAAGGCAGGAATTAAGCCGCCATTGGAGGTAGTAAAAGAGCTGCAACTGTGTCTACATAAACAGGACAGTCGGCAGGAAGGGACCATGGACAGAATGGGTGAGATGTTTTGACGATGTGTTGTGCGTGCAAACCAGGATTCAAAAAGCAGCTAGTAGCACTTAACGGCTAACTCAAAGAAGAATAACAACAGTCGTAAATGTCCACAAATTGGCAAAACAATGAGGTCTGGAAGCTCTTTACCTTCCAAGCAGAGGACGAGATTAGCTGCTATATAACAGAGAGGGTAAATGATTGTGATTGACATGTTATGCCATTGTTTTTGTTTAGTAAGCACTGCCGGCGCATATGCTGTATGTCACACAACACTGTTATGTTAAACATCACACCCCTCCACTTCTTTTGGTTCCATGATGCCGGCATGCTGTCTATAGTCACACACTGGAGCAGCAGGATGCCGCTGTCATTTGGTTTTGTGTAAAAATGCAAAGGCAGCGTAAAGAAGGGACTTTGTAGTGGCCCTATAACACGATCTGTTTAAAAAGGGCTGCTGGTACGCTAATAAATGAAACACTTCTAATTGAAGGGATTGCATTCACCAGTGTTAGCAGCATTGGCGGCTGGGAGGACAGCTGTCTGAGGGGGCTCTGATTGGCAAGATGCACTGGTAGCAGAGACGGAGGCTGAGAGGTCAGGGGGTTCAGCTCTCTTCCCTAAAAATGACTTGGCTCGCTCCAGACACTGCTCAGCCAGCCTCAACATCCGCTCCTCATCCACGGCTACCATGACCTTGTCCTCTGAGGCTGAGACAGAGAGACAGAGAAGACAGTGAAAGTCACTCCTGGGTGATTGGTCTAATGCAGGTCACCTCATGGCATTTGAGATCTGATTCAATTTCATCCCAACAAACAGCTACTGTATTCAAGATGATTGGTTCAAGTCTGTCTGGAATTATTAACTATGCTGTGCTGCTTGTGCTCTGCTTGTCTGCATGAGGCAAGCCTGAAGTGCTCATTGACTGCCGCATGTTCAAACCTTATAGGATTTTCTCTCGGTCTTTAACTCTCTTATCAGTCTCATAGTCCAGAAGAGATCTGACCATGCACAAATCATTTGAATAGTTTGAATATTGCAACTTGTGGGTTGATAACAGTACCCCAACAGTCAAATACAGCAACTGGTTACATAACTGCATTACATCACATGATGATTTTGTGGGATTTCATTACACTTAAACATATAGGTAAGTTGCTCCTTTATTCACATTTTTCTCACCTTACCCCTCCTCCCACTTTTTTACTATATGTACTGCCTCTTAGCATGTACTTACAGTATGTATGAATATTTTTCTTTTTTTCTACCCATTTTTAAATTATGTAGTAATTTCAATTATTGTGAAAAACAATATGTAATATCTAAACTGCATGGACGGGAATCATCAAAGGCCCCACAATAAAATATTATCATCATACTTCAGTCACAATACAAAATTAAAGTTTTTTTTTAATTAAAAGATTAATTTATACTAAATTTGAATTAAATTATTACTATTTTTAATTAATTTATTGTTTTAATTATTTATCATCATTTCTCATTGTATTTGTGTTGCCATATGCTAAGAATTATCAAATATAAACTCTGATATATTTTCTTTTTTCAACAAAATTTTGTCTCCGCAGTCAAAATTTGCAAACATTTGTGATTTGATTCATGATTTTATCTTATTTTATTTTTTAAAAGGACAGTGCACAAAATCTCTGTAAATGTTCCGGTGTTAGCCAAAGGCTAATCTTTAACTGTTGTCCATGGGTCAGGTGTTAAGATAGCCACTAAAACAGAAATACATCAAAGCATGCAAACAATTACAAGCATGAATGAAAACATTAATGTAAAAATAACCCAATTGGTTAGCACATTAAAAGCACAGGAAGCAGAAAATCCTACATGACAGCAAATAAGCAATTAGCCAGCAGACACATTATGTACAACAAGATATACAAATTAACAGGCAAGAAACAGTTATGCACAAGACATAAGCATAAGCAGACAGGACACAGTTATTTACAGCAAGACAGAAGCAATTAGCAGACATCACACAGTCTGCAGTAAAGCAGTTTGACTCCATGCAGTGCACATGTAAAGACAGGTATAGAGCAAAGACTATACAAACATACAGACAGACAGCTAGACAGATGAGGACAGACAGCGAGGCATGTGAAGGATCTGTATGATGACACACCTGGTTGCTTATTAGCCAGATTTTAAGATTGTGTATAAAGGAGTGTTATGTAGTACTGCAACTTATACTGTATGTACCAAAGTGTGTTCCATGTCTGGAAGACTCTCATTGTAAAAGCTAACTGGTCAAATGAGCTTTTCCTCCTACAACGTCTTTTAAGGTCGTACATCTGGTTCACCTGTCATTACGAGTTTTCTGTATTATGACGATACTAAACCATGAAAAATTGTATATATCAGGCAGGTGTAATGAAATTTAGACAAGTTTTGCCAGCTTTGGAGACCATACTTAGGCAGCATATTGCAGTGATGATAAGTTTGGGGTTTGATATCCAGAACTTTAAAGGCCTGTCTTATCACATACAATTATGTTTTCAGTCTGTTTATCTCACTTCAGTTGTTTTTACTGCAGCAAAATGTATCTAGTAAACTAAAAAAAGCAACCATTTTTATTATTCTAGCAGGCTACCAAATGTTTAATTTTTATTTTCAATATTAATAACTTGTATAATAAACAAAATCAACACTCTGCATGCGTGTATTAATATAATATTGCCATGCAAAATATCCCCATACTATATTGTATTGATTTTCCCCAGCCTTTACTTAAATGTGAGTTTTCCTAAACAATAAACTGGAAGGGCAATTTTGGGTTTGGGGGCCAGACTGAGTTCAGTAATAAAAATCAGAGAGTGTGTCTTTGAGTAACAAGTAAAAATCAATAGCTGTATAATATTGATGTCTTTGTAAATGTAGGTTACACATGAAGGTTAAAGAGAGTGACAAGTGACATTTTAACAGATGTTCAAGGTAAACGTACTTCTGAATGCATCATGTTGCAGTTTCTTTCGGTTGCCACTAGAGGCTGTTGGAGGGCTGAGGATTTTTGATAGAGGTTTGATGTCACTAACATGGTTAGCCTCTATTTCAACATCTTTTAAATTTAACGCAAATTTGTGCCCATGCAAGTAAAATCCCCTAAAAAAGACAAATCAGCAGAATATACAGTAAAAAGAGCAAACAAAAGAGTATACAGTATAGAATCCACAGCACCCCATTGTGGATGATAGAAGATGCCTACAGTGTCTTACCTGACCACTTCACATTAGAGAATTCATAAAGTCTCTGCTTTTCTAAGATGCTATATTTTAAAGATAAGAATTTTCTACGATAAGCTCGCACAAAATAAAAAAAGAAACCTAAGGACCACAGTAAAGGCGTAAAACAGCATGTTGCTACAACACTGGATCAGTCTAAAATGCTGCCTTTATTTGAGGCCCACTGGACAATCCTATACATTATACAAACTTGAGTTAACACACTGAGGGGAAACCAATCATGAGGTTAGATATTTATCATAAAGGATTCTGGCCTACACAGAATCTGTACCTGCAGAGCCCCGATGACACCACTGATAAAAAAAAAAAAAGGTGATCTTAAATGATTATTGTGTATCGCATTATATGCAAAGATTATATGCAATCTACTAAATTACTTGGGTTATAATTCTGGATCACCACTGAAAATCCTGATTCGCAGACTCAGTTTGTATTCGATCATCAGTCACATCCACAGCACCACCCAAATCTTACTTGGTGAGCCAGCTTCCTCCAAAAGTGCATGTGATATGTAGTTGATGGTCCTGAGGTATTCACAGTAAGCTTCCTGCAGAGAGACCAAGCATGCAGTATCTTATTAATACTGTAGTAAACAGTAAACATAACAACAACAACAACAATAATAATAATAATCACTACTGCCAACTACTGCAAATTTTTAGACCTAGCACAATGAACGGCTGTTTCGCTTTCAGTGCACCTGGTGTTCTGCTGCTCCGTCTGTAAAAACAGTAAACTTGGCGCTTCGACAGTGAGGTGCAAGCACAAGTAACAGCACAGTATATATATTCAATAGCGCTGGAAAATCTGTATGTGGCAGCAGATGTTTTAATCGTAGTTGCCCGCCACAAATAAATGAATGTGTGGGAAACCCCAAAATGTGGTTTGTTAAGAGATATTAAATAAAATATAGTGCCAAAATATGTGCCATTGTGTAGAGCTATTTGATGGAGCAATGAGAGAAGAAGACTGAAGTGAGGCAAAATTACAGATATCTAGTGGCAAATGTCCTAATTGACTTGATACCTTAATAACTAAAATTTATATTTACTCTCCATTATTAGGAATTTTACATAAAAGAACAGACTTAAAACACAAGAGCAGACAGTATAAAAATTCACACACAAGCAACAAGCAACAGACTTAAAACAGCCAATTTACAACTACCAGTTAAATTAGCAGCGCTCAGAAATGTGCATTATGTGTTCAAAAGGTCCTTAATACTGTTTTTAAAATCTCCCATGCTTATAACAGAATCTACTATATTGCTGTTATGATAAAACTTTAGTGCAATATTTGAGGCACATTATTGTGTCAACATATCTAATACAATGTGGCCTAATAGGAATATAATCTATCTGTATTCTTACGAGTTGTGCAAATCTAACTCCATTTAGTGATCAAACATTTTTATAAAAACCTGAAATAAAAACACCCTACAGTGATTATTAGCATGTTTTATTGATTTAGTATTAACCATTTGAAACCTGGAACGACATCACTTTTTCTTGTGCTGCTTTCAGTTGTATTTTACAATTATTTGAACCTTGAGCGAATTGGTGCAATTGAATTTAAAAACATGGGGAAAAGGCAATGAGCTACTTA
The DNA here is from genome assembly GCF_008729295.1 of Plectropomus leopardus. NCBI lineage: Eukaryota > Metazoa > Chordata > Actinopteri > Perciformes > Serranidae > Plectropomus > Plectropomus leopardus. The sequence continues at coordinate 18,287,806 of NC_056473.1, read as the reverse complement.
GTAAGATATATTCAACAACATGCAATGAATTTGTAGATTTAGAGAATCATGTTCGAAATGGGCGGAGAAAGAAAAAAACGTTCTAATTTTCTGGTTATTTTCTTCTATTTTCATTTATTTGTTTTTAGATAGGGAAAAACTTCATTTGCAATTATCATTTTACATATCAATTTTCTTTCATTTTCCCTGTGTATTTGTTTCTTTTTTTAAAATAATTTTCCTGTTATTTTCTTGTATTTGTTATTTACTATTTTTCCTACTATTTTTTCTTCTTTCACTGCTCATTTGCTTCTTCCCACCTTCCCAAAATAAATATTCTCGGGGGGGAAAGCATATATTTACTATAATCATATTTAAAATTATGTTGCAGAATTATAATAATTCCCATCTTTATAAAAGAAATTTGCTCTAAAAGGTCTAAAAGGGTTAAAAGAGACACTCGTGCCTTGAGAATAACAAACTAAACTTCTCGTAAATTTACATTAGTGATATTAACAGTGAGTATTCAGTAATAAAGGTAGGGTGTTCATATATTTACTGAAAAGTTAATTTTGTAGAATAAAGATTAAAAGCTTTTAGCTGTTAAATGACTGTGGCAGCAGCCCTGAGGCTATAAAAACAAAACACCTCGGTGGTTAAGTGACAGCGTAGCTAGCTAACCCTCTGACGGTTCCCGCCCCCTCCGTCTGTTTACATCCCTCCTGCCCGCTTCCTGTGCGGATAAACCTCCGCGGTGTCTCTGCTGTCCAGCGGTGCGGCTCTTTACCCTGTGTCTGTTCTCTCCGTCCAGCTGTATTGCTACTGTTGCCATTTTCATGGCACTTTGAAGGGGCTTCACCCCGCTGTCAGCTGTAGCCATGGTCAGTCCGGATCCTCTTCTTCTTCTTCTTCTTTTCTTCCCTTCTTCCTTCTTCTTCCTCGTCCTTTTGTCCGGTCACGGCACTCATATACACATTCACAGGCGTATACTGCC